>NC_046158.1:54104648-54404648 GCF_011064425.1 Rattus rattus
CGTTTGAGATCTCTGGTTTTCCAGGAGGGCCAGGGGGACCTACAAAAGAAGAAGATGATTTGATTTTCTGACCTGCTGTGAATGCTTTCATGATAATCATTACCACCTCTACCATATGCTCTACATACCAAATCTGTCCACCATTTTGACAGGCTCGGACTGAACGGGTTCTCCTTTGCCGTAATGGTTTACTGCTGACACACGGAAGAGGTATTCGTTTCCTTGGATGAGTTTGGTTACCACATGCCTGCAAGCCTGAATATCTTCAGACACCACTGTCCACAAAAGCCGACTGGTTTCTCTCTTCTCAAGAACATAAGCTTTAATTGGTGAGCCCCCATCTTCTAAGGGAGGTGTCCAGGTAAGTGTTGCTTTTTCGGCAGAAACATTACTGATTTCAATGGGACCTGGGGGACCAGGTACATCGAGAACTGATACCTTCACATGTTCCTCCTTTGTGCCGAAAGGATTGGTAGCGGTGATGGTGTACTCCCCAGCATCCTTTCTTGTGGCATACTTAACTGTCAGCATAGAAGATGTAGGGGTTGAAGTTATTTGAGCTATGTCTGATGGTCTGATATCTTTTCCTGCCTTCGACCAACTTGATTTAGGAAGAGGTTTGCCAAGAATGCTAATGGCACTTAAAACAATGCTATCCCCTGCCTTGACTGTTAGTCCATCTTTAATCGTTGGATCAAGGACAATGGTTGGTGCCTCTGCAAAGGAAAAAAAAATTCATCAGAAAATGAAGGGGGGTTTAATTTTCTGCTTTTTGATTTGGGAGAAATGTAAGCTTTACACACCATATTCGTCCTTGCAAATAATGGTTCCTGTGCTCTCCGATGGAGCGCTGATAGCACCTGCTGTATTCTTGGCTCTGATTCTGAATTCGTATTTTCCACCTTCAACAAGGTCAGTTACGGTAAAGGCGCAGTCTGGGACATTAACATGGTTGGCTTTCATCCAAGACTTAGAGGGTAGATCCCGCTTCTCCACTATGTACCCTGTCAATTTATGGCCACCATCATATTTGGGTTCTGTCCAGATGAGAGTCACTGAATTCCTTGTTACACTAATAACCTCAGGTTTTCCAGGAGGATCTAAAACAGAAAAGAAAGTCCATCAAACAAATTTCCAATGCTTGCTTCACGGAGCATAATCCCCCCAGGCTTAATCTCTTTATTAATGGCTTACCAATTGGATCAAGTGCCACAACTGGCTCTGACGGCAGGCTTGGCTTGCCCACTCCAGCTAGATTGATAGCCATGACTCGGAATTCATATTCAAGACCTTCCGTTAATCCTGTCACTTTGAAGTCTTTCATCCTTATAGGAGTCTTGTTAGCTCTCTTCCACAGAAGGCTGTTTCTTTCCTTGAATTCAATATGATACCCTACAAGTGACCATGAACATATCAATTCAGATTGAGATTATACAGACTGGTTTGAATTATATATAATATATATTATATATAATTATAAATATATAATTTATATATAATTATAAATATATAAAATTTATATATTTTTATAAATATATAATATATATAATTATAAGTATATAATTTTATAAAATTTTATACACTCACACATACTTTTACCCAAGTTAGTTATTTGCAGATATATTGAAAAAATAACTTTTGTTATCTATATTTTTATTTTCTGGGTGTAGTGCCACTTTTTCTCTTGCAATATACACATATATTACCATTTCTTTTGGAAAAACAGTAGATATTTACTCTAAAATTACTTTCTTTAAGAACTATTCTATTGTCTTTTAAATAAAGTTAAATATTGTGTGCATATATATAAACAACATATTTCTAAGAAACACTGCTATAAAAACTCAGAGGATAAGAGTATATGGTATGAGTGTGATAAGAGTATGTCATACCTGTAATTGGTGAGCCACCAGTCTTTTTGGGGTCAGTCCATGTTAGAGATACTGAATCATGTCTGACGTCCACAATATTGGGAGGTGGGGGAGCATCAGGCACATCTAGAGAAAGGCAGAGAATGTAAGATTTCTAAGAGCCTCCACAAAGCCACATTTTGCCCTTTTTTCTTCAACTTTAACATACTTACCAAATGGATGTTTGGCAACAATTGGCTCTGACTTCAGGCCTTCCCCTACACCATATTTATTTTCAGCGCTGACCCTGAAGGTGTATTCTATGCCCTCGTGAAGTCTGGTTACTCTGAAGGTGGTTTTCTGGACAGCCGAAGCACATGTCACCCACTTGTTATTCACAGAGTCTCTCTTCTCTAGTACGTAGTTGGTGATTTCAGAGCCTCCATCGTCCTTTGGAGGACCCCACTTCAAGGTCATGGCTTCTGCCGTGACTTCATCAAATTTGATTGGCCCGGTGGGGATGCCAGGTTTGCCAACAACCTTTATGGAGAGCGTTCCTTCCTTGGTGCCAGCAACATTCTTGAGTGTGATTGTGTATTTTCCAGCATCGGATTTTTGGCAATCATATACTACAAGGGTTGTATTAACTGCAGTTGATTCGACACTGACTCTTGTGTCTGTTGCTAGAGGATCTTCCCCCTTCTTCCAAGACACTGATGGTGCTGGTTTGCCTTTTATGGGGATCTTGAGACGGAAGTTGCTGTTTTCTTTAGCCAAGTAGCACAAATCAGGAAGATCCTTTAAGTCAAGATCGGGAGCCACTATTAAAAAAAAAGTAGACACAAATTATTTGTATTGAAATTATTGAGATTAGAAAGTCACCTCAGACCACTATAGTTTTAAAAGGTATATATGTTCAGTAAGCCAGTGTGTTGGGACTCTGGCAGACACTTCTGATGACAAGCAGGAGAAAGGGAAGTTGCTTAGGGAGATGCTTACCAACATCATCCTTGGCCACAACCATGATTTCACTTGGGGTTCCTTCGCCATTTTCGTTCTCTGCACTCACTCTGAAGGTATACTCCTTTCCCTCCTTCAGATCTTTTGTGGAGTACTGTAGGCTCAATGACTTCATGACCCGTTGCCACTTATTCTCTTCCGTCAGGAAATCCACCACATAGCCCGTGATTCTGCTTCCGCCATCACTGCGAGGCTTTTTCCAGCCAATGGTACAAGATGACTTGGTTACTGCCAGCACTTTCAGGTCAACCACAGGTCCGGGAGTTTCTAAAAGCGGAGAAGAGATGAGTCTAAACCCCAGGCAACCAAGGGGGGCTGTAGCTCAATGTGATGGGTCCTAGCTTGTTGCTTACCGGAGGCTTTGACGGCATCACGTGTCTCACCCGGATCCCCGATGCCATACTCGTTTTCAGCAAACACTCTGAAGAAGTAGGATTTCCCCTCCTCTAAGTTAGAGACTCTGAAGCTCGTTTTGGGGCACTCAGTTGTCACCGTCGACCAGGACTTCCTCTCTGCATCCCGTTTTTCAACCACGTAGTTTATGATAGGGCTCCCGCCATCAATAATAGGAGGATCCCAGGTAATATATGCAGAGTCCTTGGATATTTCCTTAACAGTCACATTGACAGGCGGCCCAGGGGTGTCTGAGTAACAAGTAGAGGTTAAATAAGAAATGAACAGGAACACATTAGAAGATATACGAACTATGGTTTCAAACACACATGATTCTTTCCTTCAGCAGACTTACCCAGCACTTTCACTACAATGGTGTACTCCTTTTTGCCACAGCTGTTCTCCAAGGTTAAGATGTACTTTCCTGCATCGTATTTGTTCACATTTTCGCAGCGCAGGAAGGTGTCAAAGTCTGTCGACTTTATGTCCAGGCCAATCCTTTCTCTTAGATTGACGTTGGGTTTAGACCAAGTAATCTTTGGAGGTGGGCGTCCTTTTACTGGCACGTAGAGTCTCATTGTAACTCCAGCACGTAAAATCAGTGTTTTCCTTAGTTCAGCATCAAGTTCTCCCTCAGGCGGAACTATGTAGGTTGGGGGTGAAGAAGAAGTCATAGGAATGTAAGCATCACATATATTGCTAAAGGCTCTCCTTTATGATTTCTAAAATGCATGTCCTTTGTAAAACTGATTTCTTGTTGTTTTAAAACATCCTCAATAATTCAATACTCTAACTTGGTTTTTTATTTCTAGATATGTGTTTCTGTGTATGTTTGAATATGTGAGTGCAGAATCCATGGAAACCAGGAATGGACGTTGGAGTTCCTGGAGATGATGTCCCAGGCGTTTGCAAGTCACTTGAAGTGAGTGCTGGGACCCAAATGCTCTCTTAAACACTGAGCTAACTCTCTAGCCACCAAGGTATTTTCATTTTTCAATGAACTTCTGACACAACCAAATATTCCTTAGAGGATCCGTAGTCCTCGCACGTGAACCTTGTGTATCTAAGACTCTTATGTTGAAAGAACGCTTCCTCCAGCTTTGATTTTTCTTTTCTCAATTCACTGAAGGCATCCTGCATATACGTCACTCTATTCGCTATTTTATTGTAGGGGAAAAAGTACGTAATAGATAAAATAGACTGCTAGGAAAAGATTTAAAGGACTGAAAGAGTTATAGAGAGGAAACAAATAGAACAAGAGGAAGAGAACTTACAAGAGCCTCCCAGTTACGTGTTTACTGAAGGGTTTGTTGGATGAGTAAATAACAAATAGGAGGAGAATAAATAGGTCATAACTTAAAAAAACCCTTATTTTATTCTTATTCTTAGAATAAAATCTTATATTCATTTGAAAACCACCTGTGACCTTCATTCTATTTGGCCCAGTAAAAACGTTACATACCACCTACTCTTCTCAACCTGTTCTCCTGGAACTTGTAGATATATATGCCTAGGAGTTGATTATAACTCTCTCTTAGGTTACAATGGAGAGAAAGTCTCATTTATCTTTTGGTGGCACTTACTTAGGATGTCTTTGGGACAGTGTTTATCTGGCACATCACTGGGGTCGCTGTACCCGATCTTATTAACGGCATATACTCGGAACTGATACTCCGTATTTTCCATCAGACCAGTCACCTCGAAGCGGGTTTTCTGTAGCTTCTCTGGTAAATTGCACCTCACCCAGTGATCAGAATCAGCTCGCTTTACTTCCACAAGATAACCAATGATGGGGCTGCCACCATCGAAGGCTGGCTTGCCCCAGGATAGACTCACAGAACTACGGGTGGTATCATAGACTTTAGGAAAAGCCGGTGGGCCAGGAGGATCTGAGGATAAATGACAACAGGAGAGAATTAGTGAAAACTTCCTTTCTGGCTGTTTAATGCTGAATACAGAGTATGGGGCTCTCTCAGGTAACTTACACAGTGGGTCTTGCGCATACACGGCTTTGGACGCATCACTGGGCTTGCCAGGTCCGGCTTTGTTTATAGCAGTAACTCGGAACTCATACTCAGTGCCTTCCTGGAGACCTGTCGCTTTTAACGTTCTTTCTATAACCGGTTTTCTGTTGACTTTGGTCCAGTTAACTGCCTGGGTTTCCCGCTTCTCAACCAAGTATCCAGTGATGGGTGAGCCGCCATCATCAGCGGGGGCTTTCCAGCTGACCGTCATGTGATCTTTAGTGACGTTGCTAATGACAGGAGGGTCACAGCGTCCAGGCGGGTCTGTAGAGATGGAATGATAAGTTGCTTTCCTAAGCGAAAAGGTGGCATTTCAAAAAGGTAAGGGGCCACCTGGGGAAAATGTTCTTACTTACCATATGGGTTTTTGGCAATTGCTGGCTCAGTGAAGATGGGATCGCCGACTCCATATTTGTTTTCGGCACAGATACGGAACTGGTATTCATGGCCCTCTATAAGTTTCTCCACAGTGCAGCTGGTGATGGGCACAGTAGCAGAGACCTGAGCCCAGTTGGGCCTGCTCGTTTCTCGCTTGTCAATGATGTAGTTGGTGATTTCTGAGCCTCCATCTTCCAGGGGAGGTTCCCAGGACAGCATTGCACGGTCTGCATACATCTTGTTGATTTTCACAGATGCTGGAGGACCTGGTTTATCTGGAGAATGGAGAAGAAGAGTGGAGTGCTTTACTAAAAAGGGAAATGAGAATAGAGAAGAGGTCTAGAGAGTAGGTTACACTCAGTATTGTCATGCACTCCCGTGTGACTCTAGAAGTCACCTCACTTCTCAGACTCCTGTGATGCTGGAATATGTGGCCACTAATACTCTTTAGAGACCAAAACCACTATTCTGTAATACTATTAATTTTATTCTTAGGACATATTTTGTTTATTGTTGCTGTGCTTGAGACAGGGCACCTTGTACAACAGTCTGGCTTAGAACTCCCCGAGTAGGGAAGCATGACCTTGAACTCCTGAACCTCCCGCCTCCTCAGGAGTTCATTGCCGTGCACAGCTTATAAACTTGTTTGCAGCCCTTCAGGCTAAGTGAAGCATGTGGTTGTAATCAAGTACTTTAATTACCTAGTACTTTAAGCTTAATGGTGGCTGATTTGGAACCGCTGGAGTTTTCGGCAGTAATGGTATAGTCTCCTGAGTCCTTCCGGTTCACACTGAATAGCTCCAAGGTACACAAGTTCCGCTTCATCGCCATCTTTACGCCTTCGGTTTGTTTTATTGGTGTGCTGTCTTTCTTCCAAGAAACTGTGGGCATGGGTTTACCGAAGACAGTAGCATCCAAGCAGACGTTAGTCCCAGCTTTCACGGTAAGCAAAGACTTCATCTCGACACTGAGTTCTATCCTAGGAGGAACTGGGGAGAAAGAAGATTGAAGGTATTAATGAATGCAACACTGTATTGTGCAATTATTACTGATTGTTGTGGTAAATCCAAATTTATTTCATGAGTGAGATTTTATCTTATTATTATGAATTTTTAATATTTGGGATTGAACCCAGGTCTTCGTACGTGGTAGGCAAGTGCTGTACCACTGAGCTACACCCCTACTTCTTCACAATTATTTTCATTTAATTATTATTTACATTTATGGGTAAAAAAATGGGTACTTTGCCATAACTATGCATTGTGGAATGATAAGCAAACTCATACAACAATGACCTCACCTATTCAGTCAGTGTTACTAAAATCTGCTGTTTTAGTAACCTTGAAATTTATAATACATTATAAATTATGATACCATTCAGGGGAGTAGATCACCACAAATGATTCTTCCTGTCAGACTGAAGCTTTGGCATTCTCTTCTTATCTCCCTCAGCCACTTATTTTTAAGCTATATACATTGTGAGAGTTAAATAAGGTTAATATAAAAATTTGACACTACTGCAAGTAGGAATCCCAAGACTTGGCTTCAGCACTATCCCTGTATTGCTTCTTTATTATCTTTCTGTGAGTAGGTGTCATTAAAATCTCTCAGCCCTCAGACTTGTAATTCCTTTCTTAGTTTGCTTATTAAGATTCTTCCTTGGGGCTGGAGAGATGGCTCACTGGTTAAGAGCACTGACTGCTCTCCCAGAGGTCCTGAGTTCAATTCCCAGTAACCACATGGTGGCTCACAAACATCTGTAATGAGATCTGATGCCCTCTTCTGGTGTGTCTGAAGACAGCTACAGTGTATAGTATACATAAAATAAATAAATATATCTAAAAATAGATTTTTAAAAAATATTCTTCCAAAGCATGATTTTTAGAGCTGTGTAAATTTAGTTTACAAAGTAAATGTCCCATCATTTATCCTGTGCCTTTTCCACAAGTATGGGTTTAGTGGTTTGTTTATTTGTTTGTTTGGGGTGGTGTAGTTAGGAGACATGATCATCATGGATGCTCTAAGTGTTATAATTGTTATAATATGCAATAGACTCTTACCATTTTCTGCAAGAATGGTCACTGGGTCGGAAGGCTCAGAAGGCTGGCTAATGTTCACAGCAGTCTTGGCAATTGCTCTGAATTGATACTGAGCATTCTCTTCTAACCCAGTAGCTGTGTACTCTTCCAGCGGGATCTGGTGAGGTGTGGTATTGCACCGAACCCATTTATCACCAGGAAGTTTGCAAGCTTCTACAAAATAGCCGATGATTTTGCTGCCTCCATCGTGCTTTGGACGGGCCCAGATAAGCGATGCGCTGTTCTTAGTGACGTCAACAACTTCAGGTTTCCCTGGTGGATCTAAAGCCAAAAATAAATATTCTCAATGTTGATGTTTACTAGAAGCTGAAATACCACACAGCATCACCCCTGTGATGTCCAACAGGATAGCAGTTCTCTCGTGCCAACCATCCACCCCATTATCGACTTTTGAGGGCTTGGTCTACTTGTACAGGAAAGACCGAGGGCACATTTTCATGGGAAGAGGTAGGTCCTCTTCTAGGACGGAAGTGCTCACTTTCAGAAGCAAGATTTTAACGTACCTCTCTACTTCCAAACAAGGGTCACTTACCAACTGGCATCCTCGCAGTCACGTACTCCGTTGGTTTGCTAGGTGGACTGGATCCAGCTTTGTTTAGGGCATAGATTCGGAATGAATATTCTAGACCTTCAACGAGGCCAGCACAAGGATACTCAGTTGACCGGACGATAGTGTCGTTAGCTTTCACCCAGAGCAAACTGTTTCTCTCTTTGCGTTCGATCAGGTAACCAGTGATGGGGCTTCCTCCATCACTGTCTGGTCTGTCCCATGCAACAAATATGCAGTCTTTGTTGACTTTAGTGACGCGTGCATTCTTTGGCTCACTAGGGACATCTAGAGGTGAAGACAGGGAAATGTCAGTTTCCGCCTCCAAGAAAATGTGTGCGTGCGTGGGTGCGTGCGTGTGTGTGTGTATATACACACACTTGTACACACATGTATGAGTATGTATGTATGTATGTATGTATGCATGTATATATGTATTTATTTCTCATACACACAAATAAAACTCTTACCAAATGGGAATTTAGCAAGCATCTTTGGAGATGTGAGAGGCTCTGAGATGCCAAATCTGTTTTCAGCTCGGACCCGGAAGATGTACTCCTGGCCTGGGATCAGCTTTCCGACCCTACAGGAAGTCTTGGTGACTGAAGCGAGGGCTGTGACCCAGTCTCCACGGCTCACGTCACATTTCTCCACTACGTAATTGGTGATGTTACTGCCTCCGTCCTCCAGAGGGATATGCCAGGACAGGGAGCAAGCATCAGCATCTATTTCAGAAATGTCAAATGGAGGCTGAGGGGGTCCAGGAGCATCTGCACAAAACGAGAGGAGAGAAATGTGAGGACAGAGATTTAATAGTTCAAAAAAAAAAAAAAAAGCAACCATTCTGATCTCCATATTTGAGCAGCCACTTGTCTCATGTGTAACCTACCCATGACCGTCACTTTGATCTTCTGAGTGTCTGTCCCGGAGCTATTCTCTGCCGTGAGGCTATAGTAGCCACTGTCTTTTCTAGTGACATCCTTTATGATCAGAACCGAGGAACTGTCTGCCTTGTGGATGGCCAGGTGGCTGGACGTAACGACGTCGTCTTCTCCCTTCTTCCACTTACAGACGGGGTTAGGCTTTCCGTACACATGAGCTTCGACCCGGAGCTTCTTCCCAGCTTTAATGGTGATTTGCTCAGGCATGAGGATCTTTGGTGGCACTGAAAGCAAAGACAAAAGCCATTCCTTAGGTGGGGAGTTTTTCCTGTGTTTTTTTTTTTTTTTTTTGAAAGATTTTGGGTTGTAGCCCACTAGGGGTTTCAACTTAAAGAGTGAACTTATAACGGATATTTTCAAAACTTCTTGCATGCAACAGAACGTATCAGATATAGCACATATAAGGTAGTTGCAGTTCTCTAATCTGTGTGTGTGGAACTAGTCAACTCAAGGAGAAATGTCTGCCTAGACCAGCTTTTTATCACGTGGTACAAAGGAGGCAATGACTACGAAGATTGGTCATTTAGTTTAGATACTACTCAGAAAAGCCAGCTAGGAGGACCAGATCTCCATGCAGGCTAAACATCCAGACACATAAAATGAAAATAAGTGAACGACTTACACAGCTGCTCTTTGGCCTCGTAGACGCCTTCGGCTTCTCTCGGCATGCTGACTCCAACAGCATTTCTAGCCGCAACTCTAAATTTATATTTCTTTCCTTCCTTTAGGCCAGTGATAATAAGGCTGAGGTCTTTGACCACTGAGTACTCTGTCCAGCGATCTGCAGGTTGGTCTTCTTCTCTGTAACTAATGATGTAGCCGTCGATTTTAGCGCCTCCGTCACGCAATGGAGGTAACCAGGCCAGTGTAGCGCTGTTCTTTGTCATTTCGGTCACCTCAACTTTTCTTGGAGGATCTGGCTCGCCTAGAAGAAAAAACAGAATTTAGAATATTCAGTAACTCTGTAATCCCCTTTGCCGATGCGCATGTAGGAGTTTCAGTGTGACCCTTGCACCCAGTATGTAGGATGTGTAGTTCAGCACGTTGGACATGGAGCATAAGGTGAAGCAAACTAAGGTAAGTCTTGTCTGAGAGAGATTCACTGTGCTCTTGGAGTTTCAGGGTTCACAAATCAAGTCCCTTCCGGTGAATTATAACCATTCTGATCCCTTGTTGAACTAGAGGACGGCAGTCAAAAGAGGGAAGAAAGGAGATTGCTTACTGAGAGGATCTGAGGCAAGCACAGGTTTGGGGACATCCGTTGGGACACCAGGGCCATATTCATTGACAGCGGTTACTCGGAAGAAGTATTCATTCCCAGGGACAAGGTTGGTTACATTGAAGCTTGTTTTCTTCACTTCAGGGGTAACTGTTGACCATGTTTTTCTCTCTGCCTCACGCTTCTCCACAATATAATGTGTCACTGGGCTCCCACCATCATTCTCAGGAGGTGCCCAGGACACGTGGCACGAGGTTTTGGTGACATCCGAAACTTTTAAGTCCGACACAGGTCCAGGAGTATCTGTAAAGATCCACAGACTCAGAACGCAAGTCTCATCGGCATTCTTATTAACTTATTTGTTTTTGGGGCAGGGAAAAAAAAATAAGCTTTTGGATAACTCACCTAGTACTTTGACATTCACGAAAACAGCCTTTTCTCCTGCCGGGTTCACAAGGGTCAGGGAGTATTTTCCAGAGTCATCACGGGTAGAATTGGGAATGACAAGGAAGGCCATAGTGTCCACTAGATCGACTTGTCCTTTCCTGACCACATTATCAATACCCACTCTGCGCCATGTGACTTTGGGGGCAGGGCGTCCTCTCACTATGGCAAATAGTCGAATAGGGCAGCCGGCTCTCACCACGACCAACTTTCTCATGCTAGCATCCAAGTCAATCTCTGGAGGCTCTGCAAATGACATAAAGGACATCAGCGGACTCTTCAGACACGAGGAAGCCCGTGAGAACGGATGCGGATGAGTACCTAGCATTACAGAGGGGCCTCACCTAGGATTTCCTTAGGCCTGATGGCTTCCTTTAGTTCTGCAGGGCGCCCAATGCCAACCTGATTCTGGGCACACACCCTGAACTCATACTCCTGGTTCTCGTCCAAACTGGTGACTGTGAATTCCATGCGAACGAGTTGAGCCGCAGCATTGCATCTCTTCCAGCCCTCGTCGGGCGATGCGTCTGCTATTTTGGGTCTCATTTCTATGACATATCCGATGATCGGGGCACCACCATCATAGACTGGTTTTCCCCAGGCGAGAGTGATGGAATTTTTGGTTGTATCAACCACTTTGAAATTGGTGGGTGGACCAGGTGGTTCTGAAAATAAATCATGTAAAAATAAATGCACATGCAATTCCTTACACGCACGTGTAGGCCAGAGGTCAACCCCGAGTGTTCTCCTGTGTTGCTCTCCACCTTACTTTTGATACAGGATCTCTCACGGAAATTATCGCCTCCCAATTGTCTAGATTGGCCGGCCTGTGAACTCCAGGTCTGCCCATCTCTGCCTCCCTCTCAGCACTGAGGTTAGAGATATGTCCATGACTTTGTACATATGCTGATGATCTGAACTTAGGCCTCAAGCTATGTGACCACTGCTTTACCCACTAAGTCATGTACCCAGCCTCATGATATCTTAGTGTCTAATTTTATAGTTGATACTCAAATAAGCCCAAAGAAGGTCATTCTAGTTTCTCAAACTCCCAAGACTTCTTTGGAGTATTAGCTAAAAATGCAGTTTAAAAAACATGGAACAAACGAACTTTTGTCAGATACTTCTACACGCAATTTTAAGAACTGGTTTAATGTTGTTGGAGAGATGGCTCCGCAGTTAAGAGCGCTGACTGCTCTTCCTGAGTTCTATTCCCAGCAACCACATGGTGGCTCACAACCATCTGTAATGGGATTCAGTGCTCTCTTCTGGTGTGTCTGAAGACAGCGACAGTGTACCTACATACATAAAATAAATAAATCTTAAAAAAATTGGTCTAATATCAGGAAAAGTGGGCACATCTTACCTATGGGATCTTTTGCCACCACTGGTCTTGATGGTAGGCTTGGCTCTCCAATGCCAACCTCATTCTCCGCCTTGACACGGAACTGGTACTCATGCCCTGGGAGGAGATTCTGTACTTTCAGACGGCGCTCGGGGATGGCGCTCTTGTTAACAGGGACCCAGCGGACTGCGTGCTTTTCTTTTTTCTCTAAATAGTATCCTGTGATAGACTTCCCGCCATCATATTCGGGGGCGTTCCAAACCACAGTCATCTCTTCTTTGCTCACTTTAGTGACTTCTGGAGGATCAGGGCGACCAGGTCTGTCATACTTGGTTTTTGCAATGACTGGTTTACTTTCTGTTGGAGGCCCTGTGCCTATTTTGTTTTCTGCACGGACTCTGAAAATATATTCATTTCCTTCTATGAGACGAGTCACTGTAGCACCTGGTGTCAGGACATTAGCGGAATAGGTAGACCAGACCATTCTCTTGCTCTCGCATTTTTCTAGAATATAATTTTGGATCTCACAGCCACCATCGTCTTCTGGTGGATCCCAGCGGATAGTACACCTATCACTGGACACATCCGCGATTTTCAGGTTTCTTACGGGACCAGGCTTATCCAAAACATTGACAGTCGCATAGGCCACAAAGCTGCCAGCTGGGTTAGTTGCTGTGACTACATATTTACCGCCATCACTTCGCTTCGCTTTGGTAAGGGAGAATTTCGATGTCTCAGCACTGGTATCAATCTTGACCCTTGGTGATCTTGTTAAATCTGTAGCATCTTTGTCTTTGGTCCAGGCAACCTCTGGGAATGGTTTGCCTCTCACACCTGCCTCGAGTCTAATGGTGTCCCCTGCTTTGACAGTTAGCACCCCACTTAATTTTAGATCAAGTACTGGCTTCTGTAAATCTTCCTTCACAACAACTTCCTCTGTCCTTACCCAATCACTTTCTCCACCTTCATTCTTAGTTTGTACTCTGAACTCATAAATCTGGTTTTCAACACACTTGTCAACCATGTAGTGGGTTTCCTTAATGCTACCTTTATGCACTCTTTCCCAGTCTGCAGAGCCCTTCAATCTCCTTTCCACATGGTATGACAGATTCGGGCTACCACCATCATAATCAGGCCGTCGCCACTTTAGATAGACAAATGTCTTTCCTTTATCTGCAATATGCAGGTTTTCAGGCTCACCAGGCCTGTCAATAGGGTTGATAGCCAAGATTGGAGTTTTTGTTTCAATGGTTGGCCCAACACCTACTTTATTCTCTGCACAAACACGGAAATAGTATTCATTATTGGCCAACAGGTTGGCCTTGATCAGTCTCTTGGTGACATCTGAGGCAACAATTGACCAGCCTTTCTGATTTGGCTTACGATATTCCACTATGAAATTTGTGATCTCTGAGCCACCGTTATCTAGTGGGTTCTCCCAAGAAATTGTGCAGTTTTCCTTGGTTACATTGCTAACCTTCAGATTCTGGCAAGGTCCAGGTCTGTCAAGGACATTAACAATGGCTGACCCTTGGGCATGCCCACTGCTGTTTTTAGCAGAGATGATATACTTGCCGTGGTCCGCTCTGACAGCTTCTTTAATTTGTAACTCGACACGAGGTAGATCATGAATTAGGTCAACTCGCTTGTCTTTGACCAGTACTTTCCCCTCCTTAGACCAAGTTATGTCTGGCTCAGGTCTGCCTTTGACTCGAGCAAGAATGCGGATAGTTTGACCCACCCGGACGGTAATGACATCACGGCATGTAACGTCAAGTTCTACTTCTGGAGGATGAAGGATGTCTTTTGCAATCACAGATTCTGCGAGCTCTCTTGGCTCTCCCTCGCCCACAATATTAGCTGCTCTTATGCGAAATCTGTACTCGTTTCCTTCAATCAGCCCAGGTACCCTGAAGGCACACTGCCTGATGAGTTCATCTTTATTAATCCTATCCCACTGTGTTGTGCCAGGTTTCTGACACTCTACTACATATCCAAGAATGGGGCTGCCGCCATCACTGAGGGGCTTTGTCCACACCAAGTCAGCAGATTCTTTGGTCTTGTCTTTCAGTTTAGGATTTATAGGTGGCCCTGGTGGTTTGATGGGCCGGCAAGCTTTGATTGGGTCAGAACTTGGGGATGGATTGCTTAAACCAGCAAGATTTTCAGCAAACACTCTAAACTCATATGTATTTCCCTCATAGAGTCCAGTCACCCTGAACTTCAGGTCAGCAATAGGTGTTTTGTTGACCCTCACCCACTTGCCAGTTATTTCCCGGCGTTCTACATAATAGCCAGTTATGGGACTGCCACCATCAGACTTTGGCAGGGTCCAAGACACTGTGGCAGCATTCTCAGTAATGTCAGTTACCACTGGTTTACCAGGAGGAGATGGAGGACTGAACTTGTGTTTAGCAACAGTAGGTATGGAGTCAAGGGGAGGACCGACACCCATCTTGTTCTCTGCTTTGACTCTGAAAACGTATTCACAGCCTTTTTGGAGATGTGGGACCTTCAGCTTCAGCTTACTGCTTCCTGCAGAGACGACACCCCATGTACCTTTCCTTGTATCTTGTTTCTCAACAATGTAATTTATCACTGGGCTCCCTCCATCATCCTTAGGCGGTTGCCATGAGATAGTCATGTATTCAGGGGTAACATCCAGAATATTAATAGGACCTGTTGGTGGACCAGGTACATCAAGAACAGTAAGATGGACAGCTACTGTTTTGGTACCCGCTGCATTGGAAACTGTGAGTTGATATTCCCCAGTATCCTTCCTTAAGCAATTCTTAATGGTCAGCACTGATGAGAAGCTGTCGGTCTCAACTGTGTAGTGGTCATCTGTTGTAATCTCAGTTCCATCGGTTGCCCATTTTGCAGTAGGAACAGGTACACCTCTTATGATGGCAGGGAATCTTACTGTGGTACCAGCCTTCACCACGAGCCCTTCAATTAACTTCACATCTAATTCAACAGATGGAGGCACTGGGGAAAAAAAAAACACAAGGCCATTAGATTTGAATTTTCACAGTATGAATAATTTAAAGAAGATATAAGAGTGCCAATCCAAAAGTCACCTAGTTTCTCTTGACATTCTATTGGGATAGTTGTATCAGGGAGTCCAAGACCTATGATATTTTCAGCTTTTACACGGAATCTATAGGTCTTTCCTTGTTGTAAGCCTGTAACAACACACTCTAAGTTTTTCACAGTCTTGAACTTGGTCCAGTCTTTGGCACCTTCTTCTTGATATTCCACTAAGTATCCCGTGATTGGAGAACCACCATCACGATCGGGCTTATTCCAAACAAGAGAGACTTCAGTCTTGTCGACGTCTACATGGTGTAGGTCCTTGGGCGGCCCTGGGGGATCTTTGAAAGAAAAGTTATCATAAATGAGTGATAATCCTCAAGCCAGCCAAATAATAATTCTTTATTCAGAGAGAATAACTCACGGAGAGGATCCAGAGCCTTGATGGGCTTAGGTGTTTCTACAAAAGGACCACGTCCATATTGGTTCTCAGCAGCTACACGGAAGAGGTACTGATTGCCTTCATTCAGATGTTTAGCCATGTGGCTCTTCTTCTTTGATGTAGTTGAAAGAGGGGACCACTGGGCAGTGGCAACATCTTTCCTCTCAACCACATAATTGGTTACAACAGAACCACCATCATCCAATGGTTCCTTCCATGTAAGGTAACAAGAGTCTTTCCTAATTTCACTGACTTCCAGATCTCTAGGTGGCCCAGGTTTATCTGAAAAGTATTAAATACTAGATAAGTGACAAGAAAAAATATGTATGTGAGTTTCTTAATAACACGAATGTTAAAATGCATACCTAAGACCAATACTTTTACTGAGACTGTCTTTGAACCTGCTGGATTCTCCACAGTGAGGGAATACATTCCACCATCTTCGTGGGCAGCATTACGGATCTCAAGCTTGCTTCCAACTGGGGTAACATCGATCTGTGCTTTCGTTGGAGCCTCTCTGTCTTCTTTTTTCCAGGTCACTTTTGGGAATGGCACGCCTTTGATGATGGCGCTAAGTCTCAGAGTGTCACCGACTTTAATGTGTTGTTCTCTTGCCATGTTAGCATCAAGGATCAGCTCAGGAGGTTCTAAAGTGAAGGAAATGCCTTGAGGTTAATTCCTTAATGCATACTGTAATAGCCATACTGCATATACAGAGGACACCTACGTTTTTTCACAATCGCAGATCACAACATTTCACTTACCAAGTCGGTCCTTTACTAGAACTGGTTCAGGAACATGGGCTGGGTCTGATTCACCAGCCTCGTTGACTGCCAGCACTCGGAACTTATAGGTCTGGCCGTCTCTGAGACCAGTGACTTTATATTTAGTTTCAGGGCATGATTCAGGAGTGTGATTGGCTCGTCTCCACTCTTCATCTCCAACTTTCTGGTACTCCACGATATATCCCAGGATCTTGCTCCCACCATCATGACGTGGTGGCTGCCAAGTTAGATCAACTGAATTGCATGTTGTATCTATTGCCTCAGGATTAATAGGTGGACTTGGTTTAGCTACAAAATAAAAGAAAAAATAAAATTAAAGAAATTCAAGTACAGCGGACAAAAGTTAGACAGTAAGAAAACTGAGACGAATGTTTCAATACTGTACCAATCGGGTCTCTAGCAAAGACTGGTTTGGATGGTGGACTTGGGTCTCCAATACCAATTTCATTTTCAGCAGAAACACGGAATTCATATTGGCATCCTTCTAGAAGATCGGGAACTCTATACTTAGTGTATGGATGGATAGGCTCTTTGGTAACTCTAACCCATCGTTTAGACATCGTTTCCCTCTTTTCCAGGATGTAGTTTGTGATGGGCTTCCCTCCATCATTTGGCTTGTTCCAGGTTACTAATGCAGAGTCTTTGGTGACCTCTGTGACAACTGGCTGCTCAGGTGCATCAGGAACTCCTGTAACAGATGCCAACCGAATGTGTTAAAAGTTTAAACGTTCCTATTACCTGTGTCAAGCATTGGGTCATCCCCCGCCATATTACATACTGAAACGATCTCTGGCCTTCATTGAATCCGACACCAGAGGGTCACTAATTCCATATAGATTTTCAGCATGAATCCGGAAGATGTAATCTTTTCCTTCGAGCAGTTTAGGGACCTTGCATGTTGTTTTGGCACTGGCAGATGTCACAGGCATCCAGATGTCTTTACCCAGCTCCTTCTTCTCAATAATATAATTGGTAATTTCACTTCCTCCATCATCTAGAGGTGGCTTCCAAGAAATAACCATGTATTCTTTGGTCACCTCATCAAAAACGACAGGTCCTACTGGTGGTCCAGGACGATCTGCAGAACAAAAAAATAAATCATAGCACAAAATGTTACCATCACTTCTGCTTCTAAATGGACAAAGAGTCTGTTATTCCTGATATACAGAACTTACCCACAACATTGACTTGACAGAAACCTTTCCTGGAGCCTGTACTGTTCTCCACAACTACACAGTATTTCCCAGAATCGGAGCGTTTGGACTTTGTCTTCTCAAGAGCGAGTGTTGTGGGAGTGGTCTTTATGTGAGTACGATCATCTTCCAGCACATCAGCTTCATCTTTAAACCAATCAACCTTAGGCTTTGGTTTGCCTGAGTAACGGCCAGTGAGGGCGAAAGCTTCACCAACCCGGACTGTAAGCTTGTCTCTGAAGTCGAGGTCAAGCGTAGGGGGAGCTAAAATTTAGAATTACAGACAGGAGTCATTTTTGCTGTCCTATGATAAGGCTACAGTTATGAAACTTCTCAAAGTATACACTATAGCAGACACGTACCTAGCTCATCCTTGCAAGTGATTGGCTTGGTGCAGAATGACGGTTTGCCCTGTCCAACAATATTGACGGCACTGACGCGGTACTCATACGTATCGCCTTCTTTTAAACCTTTAACAGTGTATTTTCTGCTAAGCAGATTGTCATTTGTAACTTTGTGGAACTTCTCAGTACCAATGAGTCGGCTTTCTAGGACGTAGTTAATAATTTCTGATCCGCCATCATACTTGGGAGGATTCCAAGTCAAAGTCACAGTATTTTTGGTGACTTCTTTGACTTCCAGGTCTTCTGGTCTCTCTGGCACAGCTGTAAATATTATTACAATGAAAAGAGTGTCACTGCGAGAATGGAAAAGATTGGCAGAAGTATCCTCTCCTGAGCATTGTTTTTTAAAAAAGGAACCATCTGCTTCAATGGTTCTCAGAACTGTTCTCACCATATTACTATTAGCGTGAGAACAGATTCCAAGGGACCCGATGTTCTCAGCAGTTTTCAAGTTAGAACAATGATTCAGTTTTTACTCAGAATGGGAAACAACAGTGACAGGGATCGGTGCAGGGAAGAATCTGATGACTCAATCGCTTTGACGCCATTTTTTATCATAGATACAAATGCAACATCATCGGGTATTTAACAGTTGCCTTAGTGCTTGACATGAGTAACATTTAGTCATTAACACACACACACATATGCACACATTTACACAAGCACACATTCACGTGCACACCATAGTGTTATATTAATTGAATAATGTGTTAATTATATTTGTTCTCAATTTTACTTACTTATTGGGTCTCTGATGACAAGGGCATTTGGTGTCTCAACGAACGGGCCCATGCCAATACTGTTCTCAGCTGCAATTCGGAAGAAGTAGGACTTTCCTTGAATAAGACCCTGTACGGTAGCGTTTTGTCGAGTGACTGTGTATGTGACAGGGGTCCATGCTCTGCGGTCAGCTTCCCGCTTCTGAATGACATAATTGGTGATTGGAGAGCCACCATCGTCTTCCGGAGAGAACCATGTCAGTTTGCAGGAGTCATTGGTTAGATTGTCAGAGAGGAATGGTATTCCAACAGGTCCTGGGACATCTGGGGACAAAAGGAAAACATGTTAAGCCATTTGTCGCCAGTGCTCAAATGATGTTACCCTGTTTTTAAAGTGAAGACAAAATGTGATACCATAGAAAATGAGGTTTTTGTGCTTGTTAATCAAGTTTTTTCTTACCTATTTAACTACATCTGTATTTCTATAATTTACATTATTTATGTCTTTCTGTCTGCTTCATCTGTCTAATCTGATCCATCTTATCTATCTATCTATCATCTGTCTGTCTGCCTGCCTGTCTGTCTATCTGCCTGCCTTAGCTCAGGCTCTCACTTCATTGCCTAGTCTGGCCTTGATCTCACAGTTCTCTTTCCTCAGCCTTTCAAATAATTGGGATTAGAGCACAATCATATTTTAAAATGAAGTGGGTTTGTGCTACCATGTTTTAATAATAAGTAGAGAGAATAAAACTCCTTTTAAAGAGGCAAAATTTGTGAGACACAGGGAGGAGCTACAGGATTGGGGTAGACAGTGGTTTGATCTCTCTTGCCCTTTCTAAGGGAAACAGGAAGAGGTGGTTTCTGAGTGACTGGTTAGTTGATAGATACAGAAGGCCTTGATTTTTAGAGGTTGGGATTTTAGTATAGAAACATACCAGTTATCCAATTGGAGTAATAGTTTTAGATTAGTAAAGTGGCTTAGAAACTTGAAACTTAAAAGCTTTTAGAGTTACCAATGCATGAAATACCTTTGACCACCCTTTATCCTATTATTATATTGAAATGATAGCTGTTTGGAGTGTGGCTCTGCTGAGTTAGGAGGACTAGGTGGGGCAGTGTCACTTTCTGACAGGGAGTAAAGCAGACAAAACACACATAGGACGCAGGTAGAACTGAACTTTAGCCCCAGTGATGAACAAGGCAATGCTGATAATCACACACACGGATTCTCTTAGAATACAGAACCCCGATGAGAAGCTTTTGCATTTGTTAAAAGTCTATCCTTATTATTTTATGATATGCAAATGGTCACTGCTGGCAAACCATTGTATGGTTAAACATTTATGAATATTTTTAGGAAAGATGTTTTTATAATCATGTAATCATAAAGGAGGGCCTTAACGTCCTTGTCAAAAAAAAAGTAGCATACAAAACTTCACGTAGGGAAATGGCACTTTCAGAGGATACCACACCCTCTTCTATCCTCCTTGAATGATTCACACAATGGCATGCATACATATGTGCAGGCAAAACATGATACATACTAAAAAGATATTAAAACAAAATAAACCTTTATGTAGAGTAGGAACTCAGCAATGTGGAATACACGTAGGATAAGAAAAAAAATATAAGAAACAGTTAAAGAATTCTAAAACGGACAGTGAATTGTGGATTTTTTTCCAAAACGTTTATAACATGGTCTTATTACAACATAGCACTGTTGTAGATTTATAATTATAATTAAACTAAATTAAAAATAGAATTAAAACTAAAGGGCTGGAGAGATGGCTCAGGGGTTAAGAGCACTGGCTGCTCTTCTAGAGGTCCTGAGTTCAAATCTCAGCAACCACATTGTGGCTCACAACCATCTGTAATGGGATCCGATGCCCTCTTCTGGTGTGTCTGAAGACAGCTGCAGTGTACTTATATACACAAACAAAATAAATAAATCTTATAAAAAAATTAAAACTAAGAAGTTGCATTTGTGGTGGTGCATGCCTTTAATCCTAACCCTCAGGACACAGTAGCAGCCAGGTCTCAGTGAGTTTGAGGCCAGCCTGGCCCTCACAGTGAGTTCTAGGCCAGTTCTAGGCTGAAGCTGCACAGGGAGAATCCTAACTTGAAAAAAAAAAAGGTAGGATGAAATAACATGAACTGTTGTATAGACAAATGGAAAATATTTACCTAACACATCAACAATAATTGTCTTCTTTCTTTCTCCGCCTTCGTTTTTGGCGAGAAGAGAGTAGACCCCTTGATGGCTTCTCTGGCAGTTCTTGATGACCATGGAGGAGCTAATTGCTGTGGTCTCAATGGCGGCCTCTTGAGGCAAGGCTCTTTCATTCATGCTCCAGGTGACAGTGGGAGGTGGCTTCCCAGACACATAGGCGATGATTCGGATCACCCCTCCAGCATGGACCACTATTCTGTCTCTGACGCTGGCATCAAGCTGGAGGTCAGGAGACACTGGGAAAAAAATTGGACATGGCAAATGTGACTTCCATATTTCAACATAGAGCAAAACTATCAGTAAACTAGGATAAGTATTGGTAATTACCAATTCTGTCCTTCATTTCAATAATGTCTGTGACTTCTCCAGGTTCCCCAACACCAGCAACGTTGACGGCTCTCACACGGAATTTGTAGAATGCTCCTTCTTTTAACCCAGTCACAACCAGTTTTGTCCCTCTCACTTCTTTGTCTTTACCCTGGGGAAAAGTAACAAACATTTATAATTAGAGGTTCTCTAATATAAACATGTATGCCATATCCAATATATAATCTTGCTGCTTAAATCATTCAAGTATAGCCAAACCTACCTACTCTTCTCAGGAGACATTAGGGACCAGATATTATAGACAAGGAGTGAATGACTGGTCATAAAATTGTGTTTAAAAATTAGTGGCAAATGACAGGGGAAAAAAACGTACTGTTCATATGTCCCATCTTTCCAGGATTCATAACCGAAAGGTAGGTGAGTAACATGACAATTTTTAATTGTTCAGTTTTTAGTTTTAATTGATCCACCATGACTGTACTTACTGTATAATAACTCATTACACATAAAGAGCTGGCAATGAGTATCTCCATCTCCTTAAATATTTACTATTTCTACCTGTCGGGAGAGTTCGAACCCTTCCAGTTTTTTTTTAAATAAAGTATATAAATTCTTATGAATTATAGTCATCGGAGTATGCTATTGAATGCGGGAACTCATTCTGAGTATTTTGGTACCCAACATAGGGCCTTCTTTGCACTTCCACTCCTGACCTGATTAGGAGTGTTATTTTCCTGATTTTTTTAAAATTTAAAACATAGGCAGGAACAAATGGGCGTGAGAACTACTTAAAACACATTCACAGCACATCTTTCGACTGAATGTTTTAGCTACCTTTTCCCATTCCTCTTTTCCTTCTTCCTTATATTCAACAATGTAGCCAGTTATTTTGGATCCACCATCTTTTAACGGAGGAGACCATTCTAAGTCCACGGATGATTTTGTCCAGTCTGTCACTTTGGGGAATGGAGGACCAGGGGGAGCTGGAAAGAACCAGGATACATCAATATTTTTAATATTCTATGGTACTTTTGGAAACATCTTTTTTTTTTCAAAGAATGGTTCCAAGGCTTACCGACTGGATCTCTAGCAGTCACTGGATCTGAGGGGAGACTGGCTGGACCCACACCAGCAGCATTGATCGCATACACCCGGAACTGGTAGTCTGAGCCTTCAATAAGGCCGGTCACTTTGTAAGAAACGCCCAGAGTCATGGCTTTGATGGGGTCGCGGTTAACTCTCTTCCATCTCTTTGAGGTGGTGTCTTTCATTTCTAACCAGTAGCCTGTCACAGGAGAGCCACCGTCGTATTCTGGTTCTTCCCAGTTGACAGTCATGGAGTTGCGGGTGACGCTGCTCACTGTTGGTTTATCTGGAGCTCCAGGGACAGCTGGGAGAGAAACACATTAGTTGGCAAGAAGCTATTCAAAAACAAAAACAAACAAAAGGGACGGTGTCCCACGAGAACGTGCCACCCTACTCACAGAAGAGGTTCCGTGCCGTCTCAGGTTCACTGTCAAGTGGTTCTCCAATGCCATACTTATTCTGCGCCATGATTCGGAAGACGTACTCATGGCCTTCGAGCAATTTGGGAATTGTGTACATGCATTCTTTAGGCTCGCTCGAGACGCGCACCCATGTCTTCCTGTTAGCTTCTCTTTTCTCAATGACGTAGTTTGTAATCTTAGACCCACCGTCATCTTTAGGTGGAAGCCAAGATAATGTCATCTGATCTGCTGAAATAGATTCAAACTTTATGGGTCCCACAGGGGGGCCAGGACGACCTACAAAGATTTAAAAAAAAAAAAGAATATTGTGTTAGTTGAATGACTTTAAAGCCAAATTTTATTTATGATTAACAAAACCGTGTTTTAACCAAACCACAGTAATTACCAAGGACATTGAGTCTCATCTCCTTTGATGCTGTCCCCAGGTTGTTTACGGCTGTGATAGAATATAAGCCAGTGTCGCTCCGGCGAGACTGAGGGATGACTAAAGTGCAAGTGTCGTCCACCACCTGTTTGTTGACATGGGTGTCATAGACAACGGGCTCTTTGCTATCAGGCTTCTTTGGAGGAGCTTTAAACCAGGTGAGCGTTGGGAACGGCACCCCTTTGATCTTGGCCACGATGTTAACATCAGTTCCTTCCTCAACTTCCATGAATTCTTTTAGCTCAATTGATGGTGGGCCTAGAATATTGACAACAAGAACAAATGTTAACATAAGGAACAAAATGCACTGAAGGACAGACAGTGGAATTCACTGTGGTTATGAGGCCTGTTTGGGTGGACTGTGGTTACACTTCATTGCCTAAGCTGATAGAAAGCCTGGGTAGTCTCTAGCACTGTTATACTGGTCTGGGGGCAGCTGAATGCAGCGATCCTTTATTGGGTCTGTGCACAGACACCTATCTGCGGTTCTCTCCTTCACCATGCTTCAATATACATACAGAGATGCTGACAAAGGGCAGCAAGGCGTGAACATCATGACACTTCAGTCATGTCTTTCTTTACTAATTTCCAGGGTGATGAAGTAATTTCAATGCTCGTTTAGAGGTTCTGATGTGAATTAGTTTTTATAAAAAATAATTGCTGGTAGAAGCCACTTTTCTATTTTCTACACATTTATTGAAAGTGTGCAAAAGGGATTGGCACAAGACCAGATAAAATACACAGTGATCGAGATGGTAATGATGACTTGAAGAGACTTATTAGTTTGCATATGTATCTTATCTTTCAAAAACTAAAATGGGTATTCTCAGATAGAGGGAAAGTCTTGTTTGGAGACTACTCCATTGGTCTTAGTAGGTGCTAAGGAAATTACTTGCTTTCTGCTCCTTTTAATTCCTTTCATTTCTGATAGATGAGAGAGCTTGCCTTGTAGAAAAATCAGAAGAAAGGAAATTAGATATTTCTTGTTTGTAGTAAAAGCAATGTGGGAGGGTATCTGCTAATTCTGTCCATAATGGGGTGATAAGTAATTGAATAATGTGTCCATGCCTACATGTAGTCCATGGGGGCACTTTGATAGGTGCACTGTCTCTATTACTAGACACAAGAAGGCAACACCAAAGGAGGACATTCTCTGTTAAATACGCACATGTCTGGTCTTTGACAGTCACAGGACCAACAGTGGCTGAAGGCTTGCTGACCCCGGCCTCGTTGACAGCTTTGACTCTGAATTCGTATTCCCCGCCCTCTACGAGGTCTTCAACAGTAAACTCCAACTCTTCCACATCGCGCCTATTGCACTGTCTCCAAGCTTCTTTCTTCTTCCCAGTAGGGTCCCATGCCAGGCACTCAACAATATAATGGGTAACAGGAGAGCCCCCATCATTCTTTGGAGGTTTCCACGACAGATGCACTGTGTTCTTTGTTATAAGACCAATCTTGAGTTTAATAGGAGGATCGGGAGGATCTGTAAAAATGATTATAGGAGTTGTCAAACACTGTTGTTAGCAACGTGGCTTCTTCTTAGACTGCATTTTAAACTTGCATTTTAAAACTTACATATCGGGTCTCTGGCAGTGGTCCTCTGGATGGTTTCTGCAGGTGGGCCAATTCCAAAACGGTTTTCTGCTCGCACCCGGAAGAAGTATTGCTGCTCAGAGATAAGATCTGGTACCACGAAGGTGGTGCTTCCACAGTTTGGATTGACTTTGGTCCAGGCTTTCCCATCAATAGTCTTCTTTTCAATGACATAGCCTTTGATCCTGTCCCCTCCGTCATCATCTGGCATCTTCCACGAGAGGCGGCAACTACCCCTTGTGATGTCACTGACCTTCAAATCCTTGGGAGGGCCTGGTGCGTCTGTTGGTTGTAAGCCACAGTGAAAATATCAACTCTTAGAAGGTGAAAGCAGCTTGCTTCGATCGTGTCATAACTATGAATGTCTTTCTTACCCATGACTTTAACTCTGCAGTTGGCAGTTTTCTGTCCTGCTTTATTCTTGGCCGTGATGCTGTATTTGCCTGAGTGAGCTCGAGTGCACTCTGGGATAACGATGACAGATGAGTTTTCGGCAGTCTCCAGCTATGCAAATAAAATTGGAATAGTACATTGAATGAGATCGTAGCATTGCTAAGCGCAGTCACATCCCTAATTAAATATGCTATCGTCTCTTACCTGTGCGTCTTCAGGTATATCGTGAATTCCATCCTATTATAATGAAAAGAAGACAATTGTGTTTTAAACACTGTTTCGGGTCATTCAATGGAAGACATAGGAAAATCACAGAATTATTACCTTCATCGCCTTCTTTGCCTTTCCGTCAAATTCCCAAGATGATTTTGGTGTTGGGCGTCCCTTGATCACAGCAGGGATTCTGATCTGTGAGCCAGCTTTGCAGATCAGGCAGTCTTGTGCGCCGATGTCAATGAAAACCTCTGGAACTTCTGGAATATGCCAGGTAATAGGAGTACAGTCAGCTAACATTTCAGAGAGGTAACTGATATTTCCCCGGTACATTGATTTCACGGTATCATCCAGAGGTGACCACATAAGCTGAATGAGTACCTTGGATATCAGTGGCAGGGATCTCTCCGGTCGTGTCACTTGGTTCCGACTCTCCAGCTTCATTGACAGCTTTCACTCTGAACCTGTACTTCCTGAGTTCTTTCAGATTAGGCACCACACATTCACAGGTAGTGAGAAGTTTATCGGGTTCATTGACTTTTTTCCAGTCTGTAGTACCTTCCTCTTGCATTTCCACAATGTAGCCTTTGATTGGGCTGCCACCATCTTTGGCTGGAGGTTTCCATGCTAGTGAGATGCTTGATTTTGTTTTATCTTTAACCTCTGGGCAAGAAGGTGGCCCAGGGGGGTCTAATAAGGGACAAATAAACAAACATCACATTTTGAAGCAAACATAATGCTATTTTTATATGTATCATAAGATATTCACTATGTAAGACATTCATTGTAGTCTATTATAATATTAAAATTGAAGTGCTAGAAAAGTATAACAATCAAGAGAGTATATTTTCTTTTAATACAGAAACAGAAAGCACATGAATCCCTGGGGGAAAAGATTACTTGACATTTCTGGCTAGATCTATACAGTCTGTGAACATGGCATTGATGAAGAGCTATTTCACTTCTGAAATCCTACTAAAGAGATTCAACAGCATATTTTAAAAAAATTCCCACTAATGTTAATTTAGAATTTAAAAATGATTTTGTGCATGTGTATATGTGTACATATTTCACTATGAATTGTTCTAATGAAAATATGAGAGATTTATGAGTAACCTACTTAGTAACTTCAGCCATTAGAAACGGGTCCTAGAAATAAAGCATACTCACATATGGGATCTCCTGCAACAGCTGGGTCTGATGGTTCACTGGGAGGGCCGATTCCTGCAGCGTTTATTGCCATGGCTCTAAATTGATATTTCACCCCTTCGATCAAGCGTGGAACACTGAATTCAACACCCTTCAGTCCCACTTTGGTTATTGGTGCTCGGCTAACACGTGACCAGTAGGCACCGCCTTCCTCTCTCTTCTCTAGCCAATAGCCAGTAATTGGAGACCCTCCGTTGTCCAAAGGAGGAGTCCAGCTCACAAGCATAGATCCTTTGGTCCGCTCTAAGACTTTTGGTTTTCCAGGAGGCCCAGGGAGGCGGTAGGGATCTTGAATGACGACTTTGTCTGATTTGCATTCATCACTGGTTCCGTATTTGTTCACTGCCCTCACTCGGAACTCGTACTGACCATTGGGGATGAGCTTCCAGATCTAGAAATTTAGGTGAGTAAAGAAATTAGAACAAATATGCTTGGGCTGAGGTTTTACTTATTTTAAAATTCAATGTATTTTGGTGCTGGATCGCCATAAGAAACAAACACATAAACTTAAACTATAGGAAAGACAGAGGAAGAGAAAAACCCTTTAAAAACAAGACATCAATATTTGTAATTTCTAGTGGAGTCCAAGTAAGAGAGAGTGGTAGGCTGTATGGTAAGGTGACCTTATGTGCACAGTGAAAAATGCTGAACCAACAAATAGCTTCTGCTTGTGTAGGGTTTTGCGTTCAACAGTTCTAAGGTTACATTAAAGACGGTCTCACACAGTGTGCATGGGTTTGGAAGCATTTACCCCATATCTTCTCTCGACGGCAGTGTTAGTGACTTCTTCCCATTCAGACTTTTTCCTGCTGGCATCGCGTTTGTCAATGATGTAGTGGGTAATCTCACTGCCTCCATTGTCTAGCGGGGCATCCCACGTCAGATAGCAAGACTCAGCCTTGATGTCAGTGACGGCGAGGTTTCTGGGCGGAGATGGGCGGTCTGGGAAGGAACAGCGGATGGGATTGAGACATCGTTCTCAAACCGGAAGCGGCTTTCTTTCCCACAGGGCGGGCAAGTCTCTTACCGTACACCTCCACGTGAACGTTGCGGAACACGGAGCCAAGACGATTGGAAGCTGTGATGGTGTAAGTGCCCTTGTCCTCTCGGACTGCTTTGGGGATGCTAAGTTCAGTCTTTGCCTCACTTCGGGAGACTTCTTCCTTGGTTATGTTCAGTGCATCGGTGGGCTTTTCAATCACCTTTTCATTCTTGGACCATTCAATCTTAGGCATCGGGAGTCCTGTCACATCTGCAGGGATGTTAACTGGCTCTCCTGCCTTCACTTTGATAGTGTCTCCCCGAACAGCAAGGCGCAGCTTAATAGTTGGAGGGACTGCAGAAAGAAGAGGGAGAACGTCTTAAGGCTGTTTCCTCAAATCATCATAAAGTACATTCATGGTATTAAATATGGAATCCATACCTTCATCATCTTGTATGACCACATTAAGAGGCAGAGACGGTTCGCTTTCACCAATGTCGTTGACGGCTTTGACACGGAACTCGTACATTTGGTGTTCATCGAGATTGTCAACCAGGAATGATGTGGTTGGGCAGAGTCGCTTGTTAACTCTTTCAAAGTCAGGTTTGTCATGACGACGCTTTTCAATGATGTATCCTTGGATGGGACTGCCACCATCGCTGCGGGGCTCCTTCCAGTCAAGGGTGATAGTGGATTTGGTCCTTTCTGTGTATGTGAGCCTTTCAGGAGATGTTGGAGGGCCTTAGAGCAGACACAATTGAAAATGGTGAGCATGAAATAAGTATTTGCATAAGAAATAGTATTTCACTTCTATTTGTGTGAAAAACAGATTAATTGGCATTTTCAAACATACCAATCAGTCACAAACATGATAGCCAGTCTCACTAATGGTATTTTACCCCTGGTGAATGCCTCATCAAAATCGTTAATTAAAATCAAATCAAGAGTATGTGTGCTTTGTGTTTAGTATTTTATCTTGCTTCCCTGTGGTATTTACAAAACTTCTAATCCTGCAAAACTGGGAAAATAGGTATGTGAAGTTCTGCCTTCAATGTCACAGAGAGCAAAGTGGTTTCTGTCTTCTGTGACCAGATGGTAGATGTGGTTACTGAACAGTGAGTCACATTGCCTCAGTGGAAAGACCGTTTCTGAAATACCATAAAGGTTTTGTGTCCTTAAGGAATGGTTCTAACTGGTGTATCTGCCCCACCCTAGCTGATTGCTACTGCAGATAGAAGCCGGAGAATCCCAGCCCTATTCTGAGGCCTCTGCCATGACCTGAAATTAACGGAATGTTCCGTGGGTTTTACAGGAGTTTTTCTATTCTTTGGTGACTCTTTCTATTTGGGTCTTCCTATCCTTTGACTGTGGAGACTTCTAGAAGTGTAGTAAAACTAAACAATTTATCCTGTGGCAATTGACTGCCATTTATCTCTCTATCCGTATATATATATATATATATATATATATATATATATATATATATATATGTTTATAATATATAAAAACATACGTTTATATTAGAAAAGCAGCAAATAAAATTCTATATAACTACTAGAGTGTTATATTTCATTTTCCCTAGTATATAACATTGGAAATATTGAATGATTCTAAATTATTCATAGGTTATTAACAAGACTTGGTAGATCCAAAATTTTTGACACAGGAAACTGTAAAATTTATATACATAAAGCAAAAATACACTAAAATTTAGCAAATATGGTTCTTTAAAATTGCTAGTAGGTATATGACTTTTTTTATTGCCTCTAGTTAGTCCACGATCTTCAGTATGTTGGGTGTTTGGAGCCATGAGTCTCAGCAAGTACTTGGCACATCTATTAACAGAATATTTGGTAAAACCCGGTGGAAGTCTTTTCCTACCTAGTGGATCAACTGCAAGGATCGGTCCTATTTCAACAGGAGGCCCACAGCCGAACTTGTTCTTGGCAATGACACGGAACTTGTATTCTTGTCCCTCTATAAGGCCTGTGATGTCACACTTGGATCTCTCCGTCTCGATGGGCTGTCTCCATGTGTGCATCTTGGCGTCTTTTCTTTCAATTATAAACCCTGTGATCTCACTTCCGCCATCGTCTGCTGGATCGGACCAATTAAGCAGACACATCTTTCTGTTTGTTACAACCGGTTTGAGGTCAAGAACTGGACCAGGGACATCTGGGAAATAAAAACAGTAAAATACAAAACAAAACGAAAATAATGTAGCAAGCTCACATTACATAGGGGGAAAATCCTGTAAAACCCCCAGAACATTCCTTACCGAACACTTCAACCCGGGCTGCGGCAAATTTGGAACCACAGCTGTTTGTTGCCGTGATCACGTATCTGCCGTGGTCTTTTCTCAGTGCGTTCTTGATAATGAGTTCGGATTTGGTTCCGACATTCTCTATTACAACACGCTCTTTGTCTAGCTCCCCTTCTTCTATGGTCCACACTTTTGTGGGCACGGGACGGCCAGTCACCACGGCTGGGATTCTGAGAGTCTTCCCAGCCATGATTTGTATTCCGCCCTTGACAGAAACATCTAGTTCCACAGTTGGAGGCTCTGTCGAAGGAGAACAACTGTATATGTTAGCACCAAGAAGAAAGAAAATATAGTCTCACATTGGGAAACATTCATTTTTTTCCCCCTAGAAAACTTGGAAGTACCTTGTGGTTCAGCCACGGTAACAGGTTCTGTTTCCCCAGGCGGTCCTTCGCCTGCCGCATTGACAGCGCTCACTCGAAGTTTGTAGTCCGCACCCTCTCGGATTTCTTTGACAGTGAACTGACGGACTTTGACCATCTTCTCTGTGCAGCGTGACCACTCATTTGTGCCAACCAGCTGCTTATCGACGAAGTAGCCCATAATTTCGCCGCCGCCATTGAAAGCTGGGGGCTCCCACTCCAGCTCAATGGTGGTAGAGCTTGTATCAGCAACTCTCGGGACAGGCGGTCCGGGCGGAGCTAGGGTGAATGCAGAATTCACAGGTCAAATTCCCCGATGCTTTCCAAGTGTGGAGTGGGCTACTCCCCCATACTGTCTTCTTAGGGAGTTACTTACAGATTGGGTCTCGAGCTGTTTTAGGATCCGAAGGCGGGCTGAACTTTCCAGGGCCAGCAGCGTTCTCAGCACAGACTCGGAAGACATAAGTGAGCCCTTCTAATAAGCCATCTACCTTGGTTTTCAAGGAACTGAGAAGGGCTTTGTTGACACGAGACCAGTGTGTGCTATTGACCTCACGTTTTTCAAGCCAGTAACCCAAGATGGGGCTACCGTTATCTTTCGGTTCATTCCATTTTACTACCATACTGTTGCTGGTGACATCATCCACAATGGGCTTATCTGGGGCATCAGGTGGTTCTGATAAAAAAAAAGAATTGGGATTCTATAATATGACAGCTTTGCAAAATCATGATAGTGTTGTACATTAAAGAATATGGTGCAATATAAGGTCAATTTATGATGCTAAAGGAACCTTACCAAATGGATCTTTGGCTAAAAGTGGCTTTGAAACACACGGTGGTCCAGGTCCAAACCTATTCTCAGCTCTTACACGGAAGAGGTACTCTTTTCCTTCAATCAGCTTTGTTACTGAATATTTGCAGTTTCTGAGTGTCGATGTGATAACAATCCATTCTGAGTCGGGTTTGGTCTTGTCTTTCTTTTCCAAGGTATAGTTGATGATTTCACTGCCACCATCATCCAGGGGCGGTTCCCATTTACAGAGGACAGAGTCCTTTCTAATATCCTCAAATACAAAGTTGATTGGCGGTCCCGGCGTGTCTAATATGTCAAAGGAGAAGAGTGGTTACAATTTTGTACAGAACCAGTAGCTATGGAAAAAGGTAAATGTTAGTATGGTCTTTGATACAACTTCTAGTTTTTCCAACCCTTTCTATTTTCATTGCATTAGCTAACAAATAGCTGGTCAGTTGATCTTTTTTCAATAGTGTCCGGCTTAGGTGGTAGAAAGTAAGTGAGGATCATTTGCTGAAGCTGTTGGTTTTGATGGGTTTCCACGCTCCTACGTTTATGCCTTGTTAAAACTCTTACGTAGTTTGTCTCTCTCCATTGGAAAGTGTAGTTTAAACTACTTACCTAACACGCTCACAGTGCAAGGAGCTTTCGCAACGCCGTGGTCATTCTCAACTTTGATCATGTACTGGCCGTGGTCAGGCCGCAGAGAATCACGGACGCGTAGCTGAGATTCTCCTTGTTTGCTATTGTTGATGCTCAACCGCTCTGTCAGAGGTAGGGTGAATGGCTCCTCTTCTTCAGCTTCGCCCTTCTTCCTCCTAACTGGGGGTGCTACTCGCTTCTTAATTTCCTCTGGGACAATGACCTTTTCATCTTTGATCCACGTGATTGTTGGGTAAGGTGAGCCGGAAATGGTTGCGTCAAGCGCTATCTCGTCGCCCCGCTTTACTTCCAGGCTTGTTCTGAGGATGACTTTCGGGGCGTCTGTAATAATTCAAAGCCAGAGTTGTTTTTAATTCTTGACAAAACAGGATCCTCATTTATTTTACAAAGAGAATGGATGTAGCACCCCTCCCCAATCAATAAAACATACCGATAGGATCCACAGCTTTGGTTGGGGGAGTGGCCCGGGAAGGTTCGCCAATGCCAGCAGCGTTCTCCGCTCGCACACGGAATTGGTACTCTTTCCCTTCCTCGAGTCCTTTTGCTGTGTAGGTCAGGACAGGGACCAGATGTTCATTGCACCTCTTCCATCTGTCCTCACCCTTGGCAAGCTTTTCTATGATGTAACCCATTATCTTGCTTCCTCCATCGTACAAGGGTGGCTTCCACGTGATAGTCATGGCCTTAGCTGTAGGATTATGAACCTCAACATCTACAGGTGGATCAGGAGGTTCTGGTGAACAAAGAAAAACACTGGTTACCACTGGAGAATCAATCTTCTTAAAGCAAATGCAAGGACCATTGCATATTCTTGTCTAGCATAAGTATATGTTCTAACTTACGCTTTGGATCTTGAGCAATGACAGGATTCTTGAGTTCAATGTATTCGCCTCCGCCAATCTTGTTGACTGCTTTTACTCGGAAGAAGTATTCACCATTTGGTATGAGATCTTTCACGGTCCAAGACAGTTTGTTCTCACCAGACATGACTGGTATATACGTCCTCCTCCCTGCTTCTCTCCGTTCCAGGACATAGTGAAGAATCGGGCTTCCACCATCAAACTCTGGAGGCTCCCATGTTAGCTTACAAGAACTCTTGGTTATGTCACTTGCTTTAATATCTTTGCATGGGCCAGGTAGACCTGTTACACATAAAATTGATAATTACTATCATATGCTTAAAAATTTTCATTTTAATAGTGAACTTTATTTAACTTGGCTATATACATTTTGAACAGGGTAATCTTTTCTGTGCTATATCCCCATGAATAAAAGGTATTTAGCATCCCTGTCCCTCATCTATTAATCAGAAGAATTAGCCTTTGAGTCTTCGAGTTAAGCAAAATTGCCCCATAAATTTCCAGCTACTACCAGGAATGGTAGTAAAGGACAGAAAAAAATTATCATTCCTGAAGGAGAAGACTGTGGAAAACTGAATTTATATAATTCAGAAAGAAATATTGATCATTGAAGCATTCTTTGGGTGTGCTAGATATTTTATTTAAATTAGTGTTTTATATGCAAATAATTAAAAAAGTAAATTAGTCTAACCGGATTTTAATTATCAATTTAATCTCTTCAAGATTACTTTTCAAATGGAAATAAGTAACCTGAGGGAATGTTCAGTTTACAGGTGCCATTTCTTGAAGCTACAGACTATCACATAGTTAGCTATTACAATTTCTGGAATGCGTGAAGAATGGTGTTTCATTACAGGATTGTTACCTATGACTTTGACGTTGATTGACGCGGTTGCTGAGCCGAGCTTATTCTCCAGAGTGATGGTGTAAACTCCAGCGTCTGCATGGACACTCTTGGGAACCTCGAGGTGTGCAGAGATGTGGTCGTTCTTCATTGTCAATCTGTCACTGGCTTTAACTTCTTTGCCATCTTTATGCCAGCTCACGGTTGGCACTGGGACAGCCCTGAAGGGCACAGGGATGCTTAACTTTTCACCTTCGATAACAACAATGTCGTGAGTCTCTAGATCAATGGTTGGTTTGCCTACAAAACATCAAGAGATGAGGGGGAAATATGTCAAAATGCAATGATCGGGAAGACAGTGCATCTTATTAACTGTTAAAAGACATTGAGTTCTTACAGTCTGGGTCTTTGGCGACCACGTTTTCAGAGATTTCAGATGGGTCACTGACACCGACAGCATTGACAGCTCTCACTCTCAGAACGTATTCTTTGTCCGGAACAACACCCTCTTCAACTTTGAACTTCAAATCTTTTATTGGGCGAGAATTAACTCGCATCCATTTTTCGGTGCCTACTGGACACATTTCAACATGGTAGCCTATGATAGGACTTCCGCCATTTTTCTCTGGAGGTTTCCAAGCAATGGCAATGTGCTTTCTCCCAGCATCAGTCACATGCAGATCCAGTGGAGGTGACGGAGGACCTGGGAAGACAGCGATGCATTGATACCACAGTCTCATCATCAGGCCCTTAGATAGTTTCTTTGAATAATCAGTATGACTTACCAACAGGATCTTCAATTGACAGAATTTCTGTGGGCTCACTTGGGTGACCAACTCCTGCTTCGTTTTCTGCCCGAACTTGGAACTGGACTTCTGTTCCTTCGATGACATCAGTTACTCTGAAGTTACAGTCAGGGCCTGAGGTCTTCCCAGCTTTCACCCAACGGGTACCTAATTTTTCTTTCTTCTCAATGATGTATCTGTTGCAAGAACAAAGTGTTCCATTTAGCATTGAGAAAGTTGATAATGTCCAGCCAGGTTTGACTGTTTTGTTTTTTTTAAAATAAAAGCTCCTGAAATTCTACCTCTGTATTGGTCTTCCGCCATCGTTTTTAGGTGGTTCCCACTTTAGGTCAACATGTCGTTTTGTCACATCAACCACTGTCAGGGCATAGGGTGGTCCAGGGGTGGCTAAAAGCAAAATAACGCAATGATGAGAGAAAGCTGAGGGAAAGTTAGGAACATACTGAAAATGCTCTTGCAAAGACTGAGCTATAGTGCATACTGAAGGTGTCTTTGGCCAGGACGGAATCTCCGATTTCTGTGTAGTCACTTTGTCCTATGGCATTTTCTGCAGCGACTCTGAACACATACAGAGAACCCTCTGTCAGTGGGGTTACTGTGCACTTGGTGTCCTTGACCGTGGTGTCCACGGTTTGCCAGCCTTTCCGCCTCACGTCTCTCTTTTCCACGATGTAGTTGGTGATGGGTGACCCTCCGTCTTTCTCAGGAACTGTCCATTTCAGGTCAGCTGTATTTTTTGTGATATTAATCACTTCGAGCCAGCGAGGTGGTGATGGAGGATCTGAAAAAAAATAAAAAAAAGGAAAAAGAAATCCAGTTTTAGTGTTCTTCAAATGTTCTTCTCATGCAAATAATAGTGGTGAGGTTTATATTTTTCCCTTAGATTGTCGTTTTCAGACAGAGACTGTAAGAGGGACTTACATAGTTTCTCCCGGCAAAGCACAGGGTCGCTGGGTTCACTGGGCTCACTCTCTCCAGCCTTGTTCACAGCTCTCACTCGGAATGAGTATTCCTGGCCTTCCATCAGCCCTGTGAGCAAATGCTCAGTGGTCGGAACTCCCTCAGCCACTCTGACCCAGTCATCTGTTCCAGTCTTTAGCATCTCAATGACGTAAGACTCAATCTTTGCCCCTCCATCGTGTTCTGGCTTGGTCCAGTTCAATACTAGTGAGGTTTTGCCTATATCCTTTACAGTTGGTTTTCCAGGGGGCCATGGAGGATCTGCAAGCCAATGACATCATTATTTGTTTTGTCCAAAGGAAGCTAATATAGGCCTCCAAGCAGCCACTGAAAATCATATAAATACTATACCTATGGGATCTTTTATTAAGATTGGTTCAGTTGATCTACTTGGTTTCCCTGGTCCTGCCAAGTTTTCAGCAAGCACGCGGAATCTGTACTTTTTCTTATTGGTGAGGCCTTTCACCCTGAAACACAGACAAGGTAGCATCATAGTAAGAAATAGTAACTTCTATACTATACATAGAAAAGCCAATTTACTTAAACAATGGAAATAAATTTGTAAATTTTACCAAGAATACTTTAACATAAACTTAAAATCGTTTTTAATGGTCACATTCTTTATATTAGACAAAATACATCACTTTAGTTATACCTATACTTGTTATTAAGTAATATTTTATAGATAACATATATGCCATTGGATGGGATTCATGTCATTTAAAAATTATGTGACAACTGGAGATAAAAGTAAAAGTGATAAAACCACATGATCAAAAGGAATGCTGGAGTGCAAAGGGACTAAGTATGTCGCCGCTGTAATACATGACGGACGTGTGGGAGGGCTTACCTGTATGTGGTGTCCTTCACTGGCATCTTATTACATCGAACCCACTTATCGGTGTCAGGATCTAATCTTTCAACCCAGTATCCAGTGATGGGGCTGCCACCATCGTCATCCGGTTCACACCACGTGAGTGTCACCGCATCTTTGGTGATGTCGGAAGGTTCTAGGCGAGTTGGAGGTCCAGGTGGATCTGTAGACAGGATAATGATATAAAAAGTCATACGTTCTGTCCCTAACACCCCAATGCACGATCAACATAGAATCCTTTGCTTTTTCAGTTAGCAGATTGAGAATCTTACCAAACTGATATTTGGCTATTATCGGAGTAGCTTGAACGGGCTCACCGACGCCGTACATGTTTTCTGCAGCGACTCTGAAGATGTACTCTTTGTTGGGTGTCAACTTGGTCGCCTTGAAGTTTGTGTCCTTAACAGTTGATGAGAGCTTATGCCACACGTCACTATCCGTTGCTTTTCTCTCCACAACATAGTTTGTGATCTTTGACCCACCATCGTCTCTTGGTGGGTTCCAGGTCAGCAGACAGGACTCATTGGTTACATCCGTGATGTCAAAAGCAGCTGGCGGTCCGGGTTTATCTGTGGGTGGTATTACATGGTATTTTAACTTGTGTTTTGTTCCAGAAAGTAGCCACAGTGAATTGGAGTCTTATGAAAACAAGAGCCTCTCTTACCTAAGACATTCACTTCCACCACAGCAGTGGCCCGGCCGCAGACGTTCACAGCTTCTATGATATATGTGCCCGTATCACTTCTCTTGCTGTCCGTGATTGTCACTGTGGATTTCTTAGGAACGTTTTCAATGGTGATTCTTTGGTCTGGCCTCAGAAGGGTATCAGCCTTTGTCCAAGTTATTTTGGGTTCCGGTTTTCCAGTCACCGTAGCAGGAAGTTCGATCTTTGTTCCAGCTTTCACAGTGAGGCCAGCCAGGAGCTTCACATCAAGGAAGATCTCAGGAGCCTCTGAATTGGAAAAGATTACTTAAGCTGTTAGCAAGTTCAAGCGGACAAGGTCAGAGGCCTGACGGACAAGCAAGAAGGAATAATAAATACCCTGAGTGTCCACCGCCTGGATTTCTTCAGTGGGTTTGCTTGGCTTGCTAGCTCCTTGCCTGTTCAAGGCCTTCACACGGTAGGCGTACCATTTGCCCTCTTCTAGACCTGTCACTTCCATTCTGTCAGGAAAAACACAGGGGTTTTATTGCTATGTAGATAATCTATTATACTTATAGTTATACATGTGTGTAATATATGTGTAAATATATATCATGTATTGTAGAGTTCCTTTTCTAAAATTCACACCACTAACATGGTACTAGCTTTTCAATTAAATATCTGCGCTGTGGGGAGTGGAGGAAGCACTGTATGTCAGGGTGTCGGGAATGGATGAAGTCCTGATGAACTGTGTTGTTGAAAGGAGCACAACCCAGACCTCCATGGAAATGGCCAAGCCTTCCTCTGGTCTAAGTGCTAGTGTTGACAGACAGTTGACCTTCAGGTAAGGCTTCTTCCTCCTGGGTGTTAACATCTCTCCTACTAAGACCTCCCACCGAGATGTCCAACCCCTCTTCTTTTTGCTGTACAGAGTAAGCCTGCTGTGTTTGTTGGCCACATAGAAGGTGCAGCTGGCTGGACCATCCAGTGCTCCCAGGGACTAGACCACCGAGGAATGTGCAGGGAGGGATCCGTGGCTCCAGATACATATGTAGCAGAGGATGGCTTAGTTTGACATCAGTGGGAAGGAAGGCCCTTGGTCCTGTGGAAGTTTGATGCCCCAGTGTAGGGGGATGCTGGAGGGGTGGAGTGGGAGAGGTAGGTGGGGGAGCATCCTCATAGAGGCAAAGAGGAGGGAGGACAGGGAGGTTGTGGGATGAGGGGCTTGTGGAGGGGTAACCAGGAAGTAGGTATTGCTTGAGATGTAAATGAATGGAATGATTAATAATAATAAAAAAGTGACTTCCTTACAGAGAGCACACCCCCCTGCACCACAGCTTTTCTGTGCCTATCTGTTAGGCCTTCTATTCCTTCATTCCTGGGTTGCCCCAGTCAGGTTTGCAGGGCCAAGCTGTGCTTGACTCTTTTCCGGCCTTTTTATTACCATAACTGATGAAAACCTTTAACAAGGCTATGCTCAGCTGAACTTTATGAAAGCAGACCGCTATACTAGGGGAATTGTTGGTGAAGAAAGTTACCATTTAACACTGTCCAGGTAAAACCTATTCTACTGGGTAGAAATCAGAATAATTCGATTTAAAAATATTTAAAAAATTTTTAATTAAAAAAAAACAAACAAACCCCAAACACTTACTTTGTATCTGGAACAGGTTCCCCACAGGCAACCCATTTATCAGAACCACGTGGACATTTTTCAACTATGTATCCTTTGATGCGTGAGCCACCATCATTTTTAGGAGGATCCCAGGTCAGGAAGATGCTGTTGGCAGTTCTGTCTCTCCACTTCACATTCTCTGGTGGGTCAGGGACCGCTGTGATATTTAATAAAAGGAGGAGCTCATCTTAGACAGGCTGCTCTAAGTTAGCTCCATGTTACCAACCTGTGCCCTCTCCCCAGACTTCAACTCTGGGCCTAAAGTCAGGCCAGGCATAAACCCATAGGACATTCACTTACTTGCAGGGGCAGACATATTGACAGGCTCATCAGTATATGCAGGCTCTCCAGGGCCACACTTGTTTCGAGCACAGACTTTGAATAGATATTCCTTTCCTTGAACAAGATCAGGAACTGTGAATTCTAGATCAGTAACAAAGTCCATAACCTGGGACAAAGAAACAATTCGCTGATTATCTTCCTCCAGTATTTTCCCAAGTCAAAAAAAATATTTTTAAGCATGAGTACAGATATAAACTATTTGTTTTTTAAGACTGAGGTTTTCTATGTAGCCCAGGCTAGCCTAGAGTCTACATCTACTGTATAGTCCAGGTTGGCTCTAAACTCACAGTCCTGCCTCAGCCTCCACAAGCATGTGCCACTACAGCCTGCTTACTATAAATGTTTTGAATGAAAACTTAGTGTTATTTTCATATTAATTTTATATTAGGGGAAAACACCAAGGTGTGTTATAATAATATAGAGACTATAATAATATTCTTAATACAATGAGAAATAGATTCATAGTTTGCATGCACCAAAAAGATGGTATTTATTAGAAATTTAATTGTAAATAGGATTAATAATGGACTGTGGGTGAACTTAGTAACATAGTTGCTGTCTAGCATGTATAAGCATCTAAGTTCTATTTCTATAACTGTAAAATGTATAGATTAGATATAGATAGTAGATATACTTTATAACAAGCATAGATGAAGAAAACAGTGGCAGATCAATCAACTAAGGTCAATCCAGTGCACTGAGAAGCAGGGGCAATGAATACTTCTTCTGAAATGCTTGTAGCTCAACATATTCATGTGGGGGCTCCTTAGATACCAAGTATGGAGGGAAGCTTTCTTCTATGTGGTAAATAAGCCAAGCTGAGAACAAAGGGGAACAAATACCCAAATGCAGGTTAAATTATCCAGGGAAGCATTAGCATTAATATGTCAAAAGGGTTTTGACACTTTCTCTTTCCTGAGGCATGGCCGGTCTCTATGGCTTCCCAGCCTCCTCCAGGGATTCTAAGTCGCTGTGTTAGTATGCGACACTCACTTTAGTCCATGTTTTCCGGCTCATATCTCTCTTTTCAACAACATATCCAGTTAGTGGACTTCCTCCATCATCGTCTGGTGGTTCCCAAGTCAAATGGACAGAATCCTTTGTTACGTCGCTAAATTTCAGTTCTTTGGGTGCACTTGGACGAGCTAATTTAAAAAAGAAAGGCAGTGAAAGTCGATATGATTTAAGCCAGTGTGGGTTAGTTCAACCAAATCATATTAGCAAGAATCAAATTCCTTACCAATGACGTTGACATCAATTTCTCCAGAAATTGACTTCACAGGATTTTCTAACGTGAGCGTGTAAATGCCCTTGTCTGGTCGTTCACTTGGAGAAATGATAAGTTCGGCATAGGCTGATATGGTCTTTATTTTCACACGGTCCCCTGCTTCAAGTACTTGATCTCCGAAAGTCCAGGTTGCTTTTGGTCTTGGGTAGCCTGTACTTGGGACTAGAATCTTGATGGGATTGGGGACTATGACTTCCAGACCATCTTTAAATGCACTTAAGTCCATTGTTGGTTCAACTACCAAAAAGAAAAAAAAAAATCAATGATTTCTAGTACCGGTGTCCCCAGTACACCAAAGAAGGTCTGTGCCATTCGCTAATCTAAAAAATAAAACATCTACTTACCAGAGGCATCATCGGCAGTGAGAGGACCAAGGATCTCGGATGGATCTGAAACACCAGCTGCATTTTCTGCAGATACTCTATATAAGTATTTGTTCCCTTTTTGTAATCCAGTGACCTAGAATTACAAGTTAGTATTTGTTAACAGCATATCCATGTAAAATTTAAACCATGAACATATATAAATATACTACATATGTAATATGATATATGATATATGATATGATATATATATATATACACATGTGTGTATATATATATAAAATCACATTTTTTAGATGTAAACCCCTTACCTTGTAAGTCAGTTCAGGGACAGGTTTCATATTACAGCGAATCCAATTATCTTTTCCTTCCTCTTGTCTTTCGATTATATAGCCCAGTATGGGGCTGCCTCCATCTTTCAGAGGAGGCTCCCATGTAAGCTGAACTGATGACTGTGTCTGTTCTGAGGCACTTAGGTTCACAGGAGGACTTGGTCTCTCTAGAATGGCAGGAAGCAATACAATTGTATTGAACGGTAATTTATTAAGACACGGAGTGATCGTAATGACCTCAACAAGACAAGTTTATGAACTATGTGGGCACAGTCATGACCTTTACAATTTTGTTTGAATTTTTTGATGCTTTATCTTTTTTTTTAGATTAGAATTATTTGAATCAATAGATTTAATTCTTGGGTTGCATGCAATGTTTCCTTCCTTTCTGTTGATGTTAAATGATCTTACCTATTGGATCGGCAACTTTGACAAAGGGTGTGGCTGCACTTGGTTTCCCAACTCCGATTCGGTTCTGGGCTCTGACACGGAAACTATACTCCTGTCCTTCAACCACGTCAGTGACTGTTGCTGACAGATCTTCAGCTCTTACAGTCATGGCAGTGTCCCATCTGATAGAAGTCTTGTCTCTCAGTTCAATCACATAGTTGGTGATTTCGGCTCCCCCATCATACTCTGGTGGCTCCCATGTCAGGGAGACACCAAATCTATTCACATCAGTGATGGTTACATTCAAAGGAGGGCCTGGAACATCTAAATATCACCACAGAAGAAACACACATGAATTTGGGTAATGTTGTGGATGAACACAAAGCTAAATGAGTCGGCAATTTACCAAAAAACACTTACCATATTTACTCCTTGCTTCTACAGGACTGTCAGTTTCCACGGGTTCTCCAGTGCCAACTCTGTTCCTTGCACTCACACGAAACAGGTATTCCACTCCTCCTTTCTGTAGTCCAGTGACAGTGAACTCACAACTGTCTGCCCGGTCAGTGGCCAGAACCCAGGTCTTTCTCTTGATATCACGCCTTTCAACAACATAACCTATGATTTTGCTCCCACCGTCTGTTAATGGTTCTTCCCAAGCGAGGCTTACTTCGCCATCAAATGTTTCTGTCACTTCTAAGTTACGAACTGGCCCGGGAACATCTGCAATTTGCACATCACAGAATTTTTAGTGGTGTTATGTCTTTAAGCTGTGCTGAGCCAATCAAGTTTGAGTGATTTGGTGGCTTACCAATAACTTGTAAGTTGATGAAGCCTTCCGCTTTTCCATGCTTGTTCTGAAGCACGATTTTATACCTCCCCTTGTCTTCCTTCTTGGCTTCTAAGATTCTGAAAGAAGTCTGCTCAGCTGTAGTGTCAACGGTTTTTGTAGAAAGAGGTTCGTTTTCTTTAAACCATTCAGCTTCTGCTTTGGGGTAGGCATCATAGGGCACCACCATTGTCAGAGGCTGGCCAGCATCAACCACGAGATCTTGATCAGATGTCTTGATTTTAGGTGGAGCTAGTGAGACAGAGAACATGCAGACATGTTTGAGTTATACATTACAGTCATGCTATGGCATAGTTTGTTTGTTTTTTTTTTACTATACATTTGATTTCAAGGTTATTTGTTATAACCTTGAAAGTAAACCACAGCCATTTCATAGCAGTGAATTCTGTCGGAAAGTTATAATAATTTTTTCTACTCCAAACTATCAGTGTTTGGAAACAGAGGTTTGATGAAGATGGCATACAATCATTAACATCCTATCAGTTAATAATAGCAGAGGAATCTAGAATATGGTGAAACATCTAGAATATGGTGAAACAGGTTTTACTTTTCTTGTTGAAATTATTTTACAAAATATGTTTTTTTATAAAGTACTGTATACTTAGTTCAGAATAAATCAGACAGCTTTTTCTTGTGTACAATGGGGTTTTGGGGAGGAAACCTATGCAGGTTTCTCAGGTCGGCATAAGAACATATTTAAATGAGCCATAGGAGTTGCCTATCAGTAGTGGGAGGGACAGTCATTAACTCTATGAAGTCATGAGCAGCTGCCCGGTGCCAGGAATGACCCAGTGGTTGGACATGCAAAGATACTTCTGTCCACTTTTGCTTGTAGGTAGACAGAGTAGAATGGCTAACACGTGAGCATGGATTCCAGCCACATGCTTTCAGGAGGAGTGTGCGCTATAACTGTAAAATCTGAACTCTACGGAGGTTTGCGATATAACAAGGACACCGCAAAGCAAAAGAAAGCGATTTACCTGCTAATTCGAGTTTCGCCCTGGCTTCTTTATCTTTGGCAATAAATCTGTATTCGCCCTGGTCACGTGGCTTAATATCACAAATCTGTAGCCTGTGTATCTTTCCCTCACTCATCATCTGGTGCTTGTCACCCTGGACAACGATCATGTTATTTCTAAGCCATTGGACCTCCACTTTATCTTTGTTGAGCTCAGCCAAGAAGATAACATCTGCACCAGGGGCTTCAAGAATGTCTTGAGGAGGCCTGATGATCTCAACTGGGATTTCTGGAGAGAAAATAAAAATAAAAACATATGTGCTTGTACTTTCATCAGCACTGTAAAAAATTGTTACTTCTGCTAGAATTTTCTTGAAGCCAGTACTAACCTTCTACAAAAAGTCTGGCCCTGGACTTCCGGTCCTCTACGCCGCAAGCATATTCACACTCATCCTCCAGCCTGCAGTCCTTTATGATGAGCCTGTGTATGCTCCCGTCTTTTTCAAATTTGTATCTAAAGAAGAGAGTGAATGATCAGTTAGCTTGAAGCATGAGTATGAGGCAAATGTCTGATGTCGAAGTGCACACAAAACAACAGAGCGAGGGCAGACACTTTTTGCATACTTTTTGCCTTCCTTGATTTCTCTTCCATTTCGGTACCATTTTACATTTGCTTTCTCTCTGGAGAGCTGGCAGGAGAAGACAGCGTCGTCAAACTCTGTGACCGTCTGGTCTTCCAGGTGCTCCACGAATTCCGTTGGGGCTTCGATGATGAGCAGCTCTGCCACAGATTTATCTTGACCAGCAGTAACGATGTATTCACCTTCATCTGGGAAGCCACAGTCCTTGATGATTAGAGAGTGCTTGTACTTGTCAATGCGGTACGATATACGGTTGTCAAAAGCCACTTCTTCCCCATTTTTGGTCCACTTCAGGGTTACATTGAGACGATTCACCTTGCACCAGAACGTGACTGACTTCTTCTCCATTGTTTCAATATCTTTAAGAGGTTCGATAATCCTAAGATCTTCCTCTGTGTTGATAGAGAAAAACAAGGTTGAATTTAGTTGTTGGCATAATATAAATTGCTGGAGAAAAGAAATCTCTAGTGTCATGTAAGTCACATACCTTCCACTATGAGATTGGCTGCGCTTTTAACATTTTCACCTCTGTGATTGGTCAAAGACACACTGAAGTTGGCTTGGTCATCTAACCGTGCATCTCTGATTCGGAGGGTATAGACCAGGTCTTTTTGGAGAATGATATATTTTGAACTATCAAATATGGCTTCCTCATTCCTGAACCATTTGGCTTTGGCACCTTCAGTGTTGACTTCACAGTTGAAGACAGCCTCTTGTTGTTCCTTCACCTTGGTGTCCTTGAGAGGAACTACGATCCTGAGTTTTTCTGTAAACAATCAAAAAGACTTTGTAGTATGACGAGAGATCAAACCTACAGATCTAAGCCTCCAATGAAGCAAGGACAAACTTACCAATGACTGTGAGGTGAGCTGCAGCTCTGGCAGCCCCAACCATGACCACATACGTGCCCATGTCTTGTAATGTGGCATCTTTCACAACGAGGACTCTCTTTTTGCCATCAGCAATGATGTCGTATTTATCTCCAGACTCAAGCGTCTGATCATCCCTCTTCCACTGGACCTCGAAGCTTTCCTTCGAGATAGTGCAGACAAATTCGGCCTTTTCTCCTTCAAGAATTTCAAGGTTTTGAGGCTTTGAGATGAATTCAGCAGCAAGTTCTGGGAAGAAAAAGTTGGGAGACAGTGAGGACATTGGCATTTGTATCTTGATACGGCAAGGGTGAGTGCCAGGAATGAAATGTCCATCGCTGAGACTTTCCTACCGTGTACTTTGACTTTGCCGTCTGTCCGGGAACTTGGGAGTCGGCAGTTGTAGCTGCCCGCATCCTCAAGCTGTGCGTTCTGAATGATCAAGATTCTCTTCCTTCCATCGGTAAGTATTTCAAATCTTCCCGTTTCGATGACCTCCTCATCCCCTTTGTACCAAGTCACTTCTGCCCCAGGCTTGGAGACTTCACATACCAGTTTGATGGTGTCTCCTTCACTAACTTCAAGGTTGGCAAGATTTTTGGTGAAGACAGCTTCTTCCTCTGCAGAAAAAGAACCCAGATTCGGTCAGTAAAACTGGACGCTGGTTTTCCTGGCTGCTATGCTTAGCCAAGGAAAGCCTTCATGCTCACCTAGGACTGTCAGCATGCCGGAAGTTCTTGCTGTCCTCACTTCACAGGAATATTCTGCTTCATCATTCAGTAGACATTTGTTGATGACAAGAATTCGTACTGCTCCCTTAGAAATGATGTCATACTTTTTGCCCTTTTTAATTTCAGCACCATCTTTAAACCACTGAACCTATATTTTAAGATAAACAGATTTTTTTTAAGTCAGTTTTTATGTTGTTCCTTTGCATGGTATCTGTTACATGAACTAGGACCACAAAGAGTCCTTTTAAAATCAATTATGAGACATTATAGTATATTTGAAAGCAGACCCTAAATATTATAGTATGTATTAAGGAAGACAGAGAAAAATATAAATAAAAATTTAAAAAATCAAGAACAAAGTTACCGAAGTACTGTTGATCTGCTGTGATATTCTTACTAATTATGGAAAAACAAATGGTGAGATTATGTAAGTTTTGTGTCTTAGGGGGCCTTAGATAACACACAAATCATTCCCACTGATGTGGACAGAAAGTCTGTTTGGCAATAGTTAGAGTTCACTGCAACCAGAAATACTCAGCTGAGACATGGAATTACTGCTATTTGACCTTGTTTTTCTATCTAAGAAAACATCATTTCCTTGTGGCTCAGAATAATAAATCTCTTGTGAGTCTTTTTATGTGACAGTAATGGGTGGTACTAAAGAGAACATTTATGTCTTTAATACTACCATAATCTTTAATTTAAAATGGAAGTCAGAAAAAGGCTTAGTTTCTTCTTTCCTTCCATTTTGGCCAAAAGTAAACCAAGCAACCTGATAGTCAGAGATAATGCTTGTGTTGCTACAGACCTTTACATTTTCCTTGGAAATTTCACACTCAAAGCGAGCCGTTTCTTTTTCTTTAACTTGAAGGTCTGTGAGTGGTCTTAAGAATTCCACATGAGGAGCTGTAAGAGAATGATATAGAAAGGCCTCTGTAAATTTATCCTGATATTTCTCTGGTATTCTTTCTTCCTTCCTTCCTTTTTTTTTTCTCCATGACAGAGTTTCTCTGTGTAGCCCTGGCAGTTCTGGAACTCATTCTGTAAACCAGGCTGTTCTTGAACTCAGAGAACTGTCTCCTCTGCCTCCTGGGTGCTAGGATCAAAGTCCTGTGCCACTTGTGGCCATCTCGATAGACTTGCCACTGACTTTGAAACCCTTTGCAGCTGCCACTGGGAATAATGCTTTCCTCTTGATCTCTTTCTAGTTCTCGTAAATGATGTCTTACTGTCTACCAACTTAGTTCTTTCCAATTGGGACCTATCTCAGTTCTTTTGATTACTGAAGCAAATGCCTTCTTTCTCTTGGTTCTCTCCCAGAGCTGAAGGATAATTGTTTGCCAAAGGAAACACTAGTAAGGAAAGAAGCCTCATTGTAAACCCAGTAGAATCCAAAGACAGTAGTTTGAAGTATGTATAGTTACGAGGCACGAGTCTAATTGGAACCACGTGTATCCAGCTTCTCACTTTTAACTCAGCTTTAAAGATTTCATATGCAAGTCAGGCGTGTGCTAGCATGTCAAACACTGTTCTGCATGGGGCACTGATTCCGCTTTTACATCTGTTGGTTCATGCATCTCCAGAAAGCTGTCTGCTGCTGTGCCGGATGGAGACACCGCTTCCTCGCTCTTTCCACTTTCACAGCTCCTTAAGAAGCCTTTCTAAGCCAACCCTTCTTGATCATGGAGGCTCTCAGGCCAATGCTAGCTAGAAGGCCAGAAGATAAGCCACCATGGCTGAGCCTTCTCAAAGAAGAAGTAGATGACAAGGGGAAAGAAACTCCAAGGGGCTACTCTAAAGGACGCTACAGTAGAGGCACCCAAGCATGGAAGGAGTGACGCAGGAAGCACAGTCAAAGCCACTGGGTTTTAGTCATCAACAGATGAGAAGCAACAGAGCTAAACAAACACTGCACAAAAATGGACCACAAAAAATGTTTTCTTGGACAAAGGGAAAAAGGAAAGCAAATGAGCTAGCTAGCAGTTGGCCTACAGAGAGAAAGGGAGATCTCTTCGCCAGGGAAAAGAGCAATAGTGAAAAAAACGACAGAGTTCTTCATTCAAAGAATCAGGACTCAAAGATCCTGGGTTCATTCAGCTTCTCATCCATCCTTACTCTCAGATTGCGTTATGTGATTGGTCGTTATCACAGCACAGTTGTTCTCAAGTAAGTTCTTATTCAAACAACTTTTCACTCTTATTTTTTTTTTAAAGATACTTTCCAGGTCTGAAACTTATCTTCCGAATGGAATCATGGTTCTGTCCTCCTCTTTGTGACTGTTTTCATCTCTAGCAGGATAGCCATAGAGTGGGTGTAACCACACACAGACAAAGAGCACAGCAGTGTAGTGAAAGGTGGTTGGTATCTTTTCCAAGGCCGGACAGAGCACAAGGATGTTTGTAAAGAAACGTGTGCAGTATCAGGTTAGATCAGCATCCATACAGTGAGTTGCCAAGAATTACGAATAAGCCAAGAAGGGCATGCATTATGTGTGTTGGTTGTTTTGGCTACAAAGAGCTGCAAATGCCAAGTCCTGTGGAGGAATACTTACGAATGACATTCAGGTTACAGGAGGTCTTAAAGTCCTTAGCATCACAAGTGTACGTTTTGATATCCTCTGGCGTACAACCATGAATAATGAGTTTCCTGACCCTGCCGTCAGCAACGATTTCATACTTCTTGCTTTTGAGGATTTCTGTCCCATTCTTGAACCATTTCACTTTGGCATTTTCTCTGGATACTTCACACTCCAGTACTGCAGTGGCCTCCTCTTCGACCGTCTGGTCCTCAAGAGGCTTAGTGAACTCAACCGGAGGTTCTGCAAGAATCATACTTATTAGCTGTTTCCCTTCTCCAAGAGTTCCAGAACTTTCTCTGATTCCCTCTGGCATCTCCAGGGCTGCTTCTGTCTCGGTTTGCTCACTTGTAAAGCTATTTTTCACTTAGATGTTTTCCTCCCACAAGGATGTCTTGTCATTGATTTATACACACAGAGGAAAAAACACCCCACCTTTGTATTTTTTCCCCTTTCTCTGGCTATCCTGGAAACTCACTACATAGATCAGGCTGGTTCCAAACTTGTGGCAATCCTCTGCTTCTTGAAGCTCACTAAGAAAAATAATTATGAAGCATAAAGGAGATAATGGCTAACACTGACTCATAAAATGGATTGGTAATAATTATTTTAGCAGCTGTATTTAGAATTAGTAAAAAATGTAATAATAAGACAGGGACAGAAAGAATATATAAATGTAAAACCCATGTTAGTTTTGATCTTCCTTCCTTCCTTCCTTCCTTCCTTCCTTCCTTCCTTCCTTCCTTCCTTCCTTCCTTCCTTCCTTCCTTTTCTTTCTTTTTCTGAGACAGGGTTTCTCTGTGTGGCCCTGGATGTCCTGGAACTCACCCTGTACACCAGGCTGGCCTGGAACTCACAGAGATCCCCATGCCTCTGCCTCCCAAGTGTTGGGGTTAAAGGTGCATTAAAAGTGCTTCACCACTGCCTCTCGATTAAAAAAACAAAACAAAACAAAAAAACAAAACCCAAAAAACAAAAAACAAAAATAACCAAAAAACAAAACAAAAAAAAAAAAAAAACAACGTATATTTTGTTATACCAAAATGTGAAATTAGACTTTTGGAAACTTGGATTTAATGATCCATGGACTCCCCAACAAAGACAATCGAGAGGTTGTTTCATCTGTGATTGTCTTCTTTGTCTGTATTTAGGAATAAGCTTCCCAATTACCTTTCACAAAGAGATTGGCCTGAGTTTTGAAATCCTTTGCTGTCAGTTGGACTTCACCAGCATCTTCTAGCTTCACATCCCTCAGGGTGAGCGTGTGAACTCTTCCTTCTGAACGTGTCACCACCTGGTTGTGATTTAAAGGCGCACAGGTAGCATATAAATGAAATCGTCACCCATAATGCATCTTAATTCACTTAGGTAAACTATGGAAACATGTGTTACCCACATTGCTTTATAACTATATAGGTTGTGTGTGTGTGTATATGTGTGTGTGTGTGTGTGTGTGTGTGTTAAAGTGACTTCAGCCAATAGTTTCAAAACTTTTAGCAACATGTTAGCCTTTCTTAATTACCATTATATAAGTATGAGGTAACCTTTTACACTGAACTTGCACAGATCAATTTCTATTTGTATTTCTGATCTTGTGAAAAATACATGTAATTATAAATATGTATGCATTTCTCTTGGGCTTCAGGGTTTGCCTGCAGAAAGAAAGAATACAGAAAAACTTAAAGTAAAAGAAAAAAGTGGTTGGCCACTGTAGGCTGTAAAATTTTTTTCTAAAAGTCAAGTGTATGTTCTAAAGTGAGGGCAACTGTGTACACAAGGTGAAACTCTTCCATTTATTTTAGCAATTGAATCTCATTTGCAAATGAATGTGGTCCATGATTTATTTGCACAGTTTCTGAATTTTGTTGTTGTTGATGCTGATTCTTCCCTTTCCCGGTGTTTGAGCGTTAGTAATGGGAAACTCAGACATCATTGGTGCTGTGGTGGTAGAATCATTCTTGAAGTAACAAGAAGATTGGCATACGTCTAGTTCTAGACTCTAAGAATCTCAAAGGCTCGGTCCTGTCATTGAGATTGGGTTTACAATGCATAAGTGTCCATTAAACTCTTTAGAATTATGTCAGTTTTTCTGGTGAAACTATTTGTATTTATTTTGCTAGTGGTAGAAGAAAGAATCAGGGATGCAGTTTCACTGAGAAGTATTTTCCTCAGATAAGAACATGGCATAGTTAGTCATAGTGTCCTTAATACAGAGACCCACTAAAACAACAGTAAAGAACAAGACTCAGCGAGGGGACAGGAGTTAAGACTTCTCCTAGGTGCACAGCTGCTTCTTATCCGAGGACACAGGGTCTGAATGGGACTTTTAAAAGATGTCTGACTTTGAATTTTGAACTTTGGCTTATCACTCTTTAAAAAGAGAACTCCAGTTTCCAACACATGCACAAATAATTAATATCTATTAATGAATTGATTTGCCATCTGAATTATTCTGAGACAGATATAGAATGTTCTCTGTTGTTGATTATGTTACAGAGAATATAGTGGGTTTTCGGTAGGTGGCTTATGTAGAATATCGTCAGTATTGTCAAATGAAAAGCAAGCAAACAAACAAGGAAATACAATAGACAGAAGAAGCAAATCAACAAAATGAATGCCAAACATTTTTGGTAGAATATGTAGTGATATTATAAACAGTTATTCTTTAAAATATTAATTTATAATGGGGCATACTGGAGGAACACAGAAGGCATTACCAAGCTATTAAAATTACCAAAAGCCCCTGAGAAGTTAGACATTTTTATTTGGCCAAAGGGATAAAAAAAACCAAAAGTGAAAGAAAATGACAGCTCATTTCTAACAGGCGGTCTTCCAGTACCAGTGTGCACATGCGGGCTCGTCTGACTGTTGGTGGAGAGGTTAAAGATTTTACAGAGATAAAAGGCCCGACTTAAACCGACAAGAACAAGACTTAATTTAAACAAAATCTATAAAATGTAATAAGTCAACATGTAACTTCACATTTATACCCAAATCCTTTTCGAAAGGAGACATTTAAGAGGTACAAGAACAAGTTCCTGAAAGGATTCCTATCTTGGCAGGGGCAGGGACGGATTAACATTCCTATGCGGGGACACTGAGCAGCCCTCTGGGCTCTGATGGCGCCACCCTTTCCAACTCTAGGAAAGAATTTAATGATACTAGATTTTCCCCTTTGAGTAAAAAATGCAAGATTTTTAGCAGTCTACATGAGTGTCTGCATTTTAGTAGATTTTTTTTGCATTAGAATGGAGTTAACTTTTTTCTTTTCTAATAAAATCTCCTAGTTTGACCTCCAAATGAGAAGGTAACTCCTAGACTGGACAGGAAAAAAGATGTATATAAAATAAAAAAAACTTGAGGTAAACCCAGTCCAGGTTCAGTATTTAAAGAGTTGTTGTGTGGGAAGTTTTCTGGTGTGAAAATTAACTCTCATGCTATCGTTGGAATGTTCTGCTGCCTTCTGTAGTTAGAACAGTGGAAACTAAATGTCGTGGCCCTTACCTACCACACGACTGTTACAGAGTTATGACTTCTTTAGTAGAATGCTAACTTTTAAAACTGTTTTCAAACATGAAGGCAATGCCATATAGTACTCCAGCTTCTTCGTAAGACTAAATGCACTGCCAATGATTTCTAGGTTTGAGCCCTTAATTTGTCTGGAAGTTTTCCACATGGTCAGTATTATTTCTAGAATATTGAGCAATGTGAAAGCCACAGAACAATGAAATGTTCTCTGTTTTTCTTTGTTTGATTTTAAGAATTGAAAATACATGGTGAATTACAATGGAAGCGAATTTGAGTATCACCTTTACTGTACAGGGGTTGCATAAGTTAAATTTCCTATTTCAGACAGAGCCCCAGAGGTACATACATAGGTCAATGGTAGGCAAATTTTAGGCAAATTGTATTTGGGTCATTCTGAGTAAATGGCTCAGTTTCTACTTTGGGGTTGAATATTGAGCCTCAGGAATGTTTGTAAAAAGCTGAAATAATTTACTGAAACTTCTCAAGAGTTTATTCATTTACACACGGGTTTCGCAGCACCCTTCTTTCTCCCCTGTTCCGCCAGCTGCCCTTTAAATAGTCCCCTTGCATTCCAGAATTTGCACAGCCCAAAGCACTTGAGTGTTAAAAATAGCCTTGGAGAAATGCTAGAAGAGAAAATCTGCTCAGAAGTTATCTCTCTGGCTCTATTTGCCTGAAATGGAGTTCCAGTCTCCTCTTAGTCTACTTACATGCAGAACAGTAGATAGCAAGGAAGGAGTCAGAAAACCTAATGAGCAGCGGCAAGAACCCAGTCAGAAAGCCCCTTTGCTCCAGCCTGTGATTTCAGCACTCCTACAGGCCAGCCTTGACGGCCACTGAACATCTGCTTCTCTTATTCCCTTCACAGAAAAACTACAACCTGATCATATTAAAATTCTTTCTAATTTAGTAAAAAAACAAAAACAAAAACAAACAAACAAACAAACAAACAACAACAAAAAAACAACAAACCAAATATCATTAAGTTAATCCTAACGTAAAATTGAAAACTCTGCCTTGGGGTTTCAGCAGAAATCAAGTTAGAGGAAGGGAAAAATGCGAAGACTGTGGAGGAAACATTAGCAAGAACAAAGCAACACCCAGGGAAAGGCAGAACACCAGCTCACAGCGGCTTTTTACCTTATCGTTAGGCTCCAGCTTCTTCCCTTTGAGGTACCATTCCACTGGGATATCCTCGTAGGAGAGCTCACAGTCAAAGGTGGCTGTTTCTCCTGCCGTCACTGTAACATCCTTCAGAGGCCTCAGCAGACCAATTACCCGTGCTTTGCGAGAGGAAAGGAAATGTCTTGTGTTACTCATTCTGTAATTCCCCAAGGATAAATAGATCTAGTTCTTCATCTCCATGGTTGTTTTCTTCAAGAAGGGAAGAGCCACAGGACTGGCTGCGGCTTTAACGTCCATGTATGCGTGGCCCCGTGGTGCTGAGAAGGGGAGAGCTGATAGCCACAGAGCTGGTATTTGTAGGAGCCCCTTCTTCAGATATACAAGGTCAGCAAGAAATCTGCGCTGCATCTGTCTCTCTGCCAGGCGTCAAGTTCCTCTTGCTACATAAGGTATGTGACCTCCAAAATAACTAAGGCTCTGATTGGGAGAGGCAAGGGGTCCTTGGCCCCACAGCCTGTCGGTGTCCGTCAACCACTTTGCACCTTCCAAAAATGGGAGCCTAATTTTTCTGCCTCCCTTCTTGAGTCAAAAATGCCCACACAGCAAAGGGCTACCGTTGGATAGAGTGAAACGCTTTTTTAAGAATTTTTAATTCTCAATTTTTATCATATGTTTATCTATTTTGAATGGAGGGATTGTTAGAGCAGGAAAATCCGACTTGTTTAGCTTGTTGTGTTTGTTCAAATGACAAAGTCACCAAAATTATCAAGACTTCAGAATCCGAAGGACTTTTACATCAGGAGGTCAAAAAGTAAATACAAGAAAGCGAGGTTTTATACGAGAACAGTATTTTCTAATCCCAATTAACTTCACACGTACTCATTTTTAATGGAAATCTGGAGTTAGATTTTATCACAACCCCATAATACGTACGTTTAACTCGGAGGTGGGCACTAGATTTGACGTTGGCAGCCTGGAAATCTACGCCTCCAGTCTGGTCTAGGCGGCAGTTGTGTAAGATAAGGACATGTATCTTGCCTTCTTCTTTAATTTCACATTCCTGTGTCAAAGAAGAGAAAGATATTTCACAGAGAGTAATGTGGAGACTTCCCCCCCCCATAGGTACAGAATGTAATCTATAAAAGAACGGCACAAATCAACAGTGACACACCCAACTTTTGCATGAAATACAGCTACAGGGTCCTGTCAGGAAAATGACTTTTAGCTATGTAACTAGAAACGTTACAGAATTCATATAGTGTGCTGGGCACGAATCAATGTGAAGGTGACCTTCGAAGCCCATTCATAGATCCCAGCCTCTTTTTTTTATCGGGTCCCACACAGAACCCGATACCATGTTTTAAATGCCCCGCGTGCCCTCTGACTTTTCGCCTGTCCTGTTCCGTCTCACGCCATCCCTCCTAAGTGCTGACAGGTTCAGAAATAGCCGTACAGGTGTCTGGAGCAGCGCCTCTCCCTTGAGTTTCCAGTTGGCGTGGATGTCATCCTCGGAGATTTCGGTCTCGAAGCGGGCCGTCTCGGTCTCCATCACCTCCACGCTGTACAGGGGTCGCACCAGTTTAATTTCCCGATCTGGAAAAAGGAAGGGTCGTCATCATGGGTCAGTGGTCTCTGGCAGAAACGGCTGCCAAGGCATCTAGAAGGAGACTCCTGGAAGCTTCCTCACCCTCGATGTCCAGCTTGCCGGAGGTCTGGTCTGTCCCGCAGTCACAGGTATACTGGCCGATATCTGATTTCAGGGCTTTCTTGAGGATCAGCATGCGCTTCTTGCCGTCGGCCTTGATGACAGCGTTTTTCGACGGCTTTATTTCCTTCCCGTCCTTAAACCATTTCACAGGCGCGTCTGCTTTGCTGATTTCACACTGAAGAACCACTTCATCCTTCTCCACGCCGGTGTAATCTTGAAGCTTCCCTGTGAAGTATGGGTCTCCCTCTGCGGGGAAAGATTAAGCAGAGAACTGTCACACACTGTGAGAGCTGGGGGTTGCTTGGCAGGCTTACTGCTATCCCAGAGAGTTCCAGTGTGCTTTAAAATGGTACCGGATTGTTCATCATTTGCTGCCTTCCGTTTCTAAATGTTGGAAAGAGACTCGGCGTACAGGGTGTAACATGATTCAAACCCATCTGCAGTATGTTTGGACTTTTAAAAATATTACTGGTAACTTAAAAGATATCACACAGTCGAGCGTCTGTGCATGTTCCTTTGTTATTTGTCCAATAGTCCAAGTTCTTATCTACTCGTATTAGGTCTATTAGCTTCAGGTTTGGATCATTTTCCTCTATCAACAGTTTGCTGTGAGAGCGTCTATAGCTTGCTGTGAGTGTCTATAGTTTGTCGTGAGAGTGTCATAAATATATTATGTCATAAATGGACTGTCTTATAGAAAAGGATCAAGGAGAAGAATAAGACTTACTACATTCTTTTTGCCTCTCACTGTAGGAATCAAAAAACCTATTACTACTCTGAGGTAATTTCGGTAAAGGAAGGAGAAAGCACTAATGCTTGTTTATTTTACCCAGCAAGCCAGTTTTAATCTGATTTTCGCAATCGTGCGGGCCTAAGAGAATGATAAGCCCCTTGCTTCTCTGTAGTTTTGGGTAGATGTACTTCAGGAACACATTTGACAGGGCATGTGATGGTGTCTCGGGAACACTTTCATGCAGTATTACCCTCAGAAGACTATTTCATACCATGCCTCCCCCCACCCTTTTCTGTTGAATTCAGAATGTATTTCAGTCTCAAGAAATGCCTACCCAGCACGGTGAGTTTAGCTTCCGAACTTATCCCCATGGCCTCCACTCTAATCTGGGAGGTGTCGTCAATGGACAGGTCTTTGAACGTGATCGAGTGCGTTTTCCCTTCGTCGTGCATGGAGACCCGCTTGCTGGTGTGCAGGCGCTGGTCGTTCTTGAACCAGCTCACAGGGATGTTGTCATGGGACAGCTCCACAGTAAACACCGCATTTTCCCTTTCTTTGGCTGTCACATCCTTGAGTGGGGTCAGGAATTTGAGGCGGATTCCTGTCAGAAAAAAAAAAAAAGCCAGCTCATTATTTCTGTCACTTAACAAAGCCATATAAAATAAATGCAAAAAAATAAACCATAGCTCTGTAGGCGGCCCATACAACAGCAACAACGACAGCAACAGGAGTACCTTCAATGATCAGTTTGCCGCTCGTGCGTTTATCTTCAGCTTCAAACATGTACTTGGCTTCGTCTTCAAAGGCCGCCGACTTGATCACCAATGAATGCCTGGTGCCATCCTTGATGAGCTCAAATCTGTCATCACCGGCGATTTCCTGGGTTCCTTTCAGCCAGCGGAATGTTTTGGGCTCCCTGGATACCTCGCACTCAAATTTGGCCTCATCTTTCTCAAAGACTTTGACGTCGCTCAGGGGGGTGATGAAAATGAGCGGCAGTTCTTGAAAGAGAAGCCGGAGTCAGAGCCGACCACGTCAGACCTTCCTCGCCTTCACCCCCCACCCCACCCCGTCCGCTCCAAAGCACAGAGCTTTTCACAGAAAACACTGAAAGGTGCCCCTGCGGATGTTGTACCTTTCACTTTCAGGTTGGCTGCTGACTTAGCATTGGCAGCCTGGAAGGATACCTCCCCGGTCATGTCCAGCTGGCAGTTATACAGAACCAAGACGTGTTTCTTCCCATCCTCAATGATTTCACAGTCCTGTAAGAGAGAGCACACGCGGTATTTACGTATATGGGGCTTCCTGCAAGCCACCAAGGGGTTGTACTTTTGGGGGAGGGGGACCTTGAAAAAACAATCGACACCCTCCTATCTGATCGGCTCTTCCGTGCTCACTCACAGGAGAAGCAGTCAGGGGCTCTCCCTTTAACTTCCACTGGCCATGCACATCAGGTTCAGACAGTTCAATCTCGAAGCGCGCGGTTTCACCCACAAACACTTCCACGCCGTACAGAGGCTTTTCCACTTTTATGAGTCGGGCTGAAAGTACACAAAGTTTTGTGAGTGGGCCTGAGCCAAATTCACGGCAGCCCCCGAGACGGAAAGTTTTACATTTGGGGGCAACTCACCCTCCACAGTGACATTGGCCTTGGTGGTGTCTGTGCCGCAGTCACAGGTGTACTCCCCTTTGTCTTTCAGCTCTGCCTTCTTGATCTTTAAGATGCGGCGCAGGCCGTCGGTCTTGACTGAATGCTTGGGCGAAGGCACGATCTCTTCCCCGTCTTTGAACCATTTGACCGGCACATCTTTACTCACTTCACACTTGAGGATGATCTCATCCTTCTCCACGCCAGTCTTGTCGTGTAATTTCACCGTGAAGTAGGGATCGGCCTCTGTCAGAAACACCCATCGTTATCATCAGAAGAGATGTGGGGACCGAAGCCTATCAAATGCTCTAGGGCTGGACGCACAGCGCTGCTACCCGTCTGGAAGCTGCTCCCACTTACCCAAGACCTTCAGATTGGCTGTGGAGCTAAGGTTCTTCACTTGAGCTTTGATCTGGGAGATATCATCCAGCGTCGTCTCCCTTATCTCCAGCTTATAAGTCTTTCCCTCGGACGACATGAGCACCGTCCTGGTTGTGTGCAGCTTGACATCGTTTTTGAACCAGACCACGTGCATTTTCTCGTGAGAGAGCTCACAGACAAAAGTTGCTGTTTGGCCTTCTTTTACTGTTTGGTCTTCCAGAGGCGATATGAACTTCAGTCTTATGCCTACAGGGGGAGCAGGTGACACGTTCAGGAATACAGGTCGCCTACACGAAGAGCCTACTCCACTGTGTGGGGATAACCGGGGCTCTCCCACGAGGCCATTAGCTGTTTGTTTGAAGTAGGGTTATTCTTCATTTTAAAAGTTAGGTGTTTTGTTTGGGGGGTATGGTTGACTTTATGGGTGTGTGTTTTCTATAACACTGTGAATGTAATAGTAATAGGGACATTTGCTGCTACTGATTGGCATCCTGTCTTAATCAGAAAATAAAAACAGGATACCTGCACACTGAATAGAGCGCTCAGAGTTTCTCCGTGGGCTCTTACCTGTCACGAATAATTGTGCTGATGTCTTCTTGCCCTCCACCTCTGCAGTATAGACGCCTTCATCGTCAAACTGAGAGTCGTTGATGACAAGAATGTGTTTCTTTCCATCAGCAATAATATCAAATTTGTCAGAGGCCTTGATTATGTCAGGCCCTTTAGACCATATGACGTTTGCCTCTCTGGTGAGGACACATTCAAACCGAGCCTGCCTCTTCTCTGGGACAGTCACATCCTTCAGGGGTACAGCAAAGTCAAGCTCGATTTCTGAAAACAAAGAGTAAAAAAAAGAGTAGGTTTCAGACGCAGAGGGAGGGAAATGGGGGTGAGCCCACTCGTGAGGGTTTTAACGCCTCAGACCTTTGACTGTCAGAATGGCGGTTGTGACTGCATTGCAGGCCTGGTAGAGGACTTCTCCAGCTTGGTCCAGTTTCACTTTGTGCAAAGTTAAGAAGCGCTTTCCACCTTCAGCTTTGATTTCACAAGTCTGAAAGAAACAAAATGGCCGCTTTCGCTACCAATTTGCATGACATGAATTCCCTAGAGAATATTTCTGATTTCTATCAAGCGCCAAACAGTATACTAACAAGCATAGAAGCTCGGACATTAGAATAGCTTACCAGATTCTATCCAAGTTGTCCAAAAAGAATGCATTAAATAATTTCCCTCCTTTGAGAGTTTAGAAACCCACATGCACTGTTATTAAATGAAGCCTGCATATGAGACTTAAGCGAGAGGAGCGATTTTACACTGCAGCCTCTGAGTGGTAACTGCGAATGGGGGACACTCACAGGTGACGGCCGCAGAAGCTCTCCCTTCAGCTTCCACTCCCCGGGAATGTCTTCCTCTGAGATCTCAGCGTCGAAGCTGGCACTCTCCTTCTCATAAATGGTGACATCTTCTATGGGCTTCAGCAGCTCGACATCCCGCTCTGTATCAGTCAGAGACGAAGCAACACAATGCTTTAGACGATTCAGCCATATGCCACTTTTTAAAATTAAGAATTTCATATTGCATATAATATGTTTTGATCAAATACACCCCCTCCACTTCTTGTCTCACCCACTCATTTCCCCTCTCAACATCACCTGATCGCTCCTTTAAAAGACGAACAGAACCACTGAGTCTGCCTCCTGCTACCTTTGTGTGTCTGGGTGTAGGTTCATCTACTGTTTCATTTTGTATCTTTTGATGTGTTACTTTGTTTTACGCACACATAAAATTGATCTGGAAGAGTAACAGGTAAGATTCTTATACCTCCAAGGGTCAGCTTTGCCGGGTATCTTTTCCCTTCAATTTCCACCGCGTACTCGTCAATATCTTCCGGCATAGCATTCTTAACTTTGAGAATGAGATGGTTTCCCTCCTTCAGTATCTCAGTCTTGTCGTTGGGTTCCAAGGGGATCTCGTCATAGCCTTTGAACCACTTGATGTTTGGCGTGTCTTTGGCTATGTGACAGGTGAAAACAGCTGTCCCCTTGGGCTTCACGTGCTGATCTCGGATAGGTTTCACAAGCCATTCTCTGATGATTTCTATTGGAAACAGAGAGTGGAATGAGTCCTTTAGGAGATGTTGAAAATAGGAAAAGATTCACAAAACTGGATGTAATTCTTGTACACTATGCTGATATTCCTCCTTTTAGATAAGGTATCAGTGAGACTTCTGATCGTCAGACATTGAGAAACAGTTATCCTATTTGCTTAGCATAAAAAGAAGAATTTCCTAACTCCATGTATGTGTATGTGTATATATATATGTGTGTATATATGTCTGTATATATGCATATATGTACATAAAGGCATATATATATAGTAAGTTAGTTCTTATATAATATTTACATACATATTAATAGATATATACACATATATATATATATATATATATATACATAGACATACATATACATGAATATACACAGCAGTATATCTATTAGATGTAGGTCTCACTTTGCTGCCTATACTGGTCTCAGGTTCATCTGCTCAAGCATCCCTTCCCCTCCGCCTCACATGGACTCACCTACTACTTTTACACAGGAAGAACATTCCAGGTTGTTGGCATTTTCCACGGTCACGGTGTATGTTCCCGCATCAGTGTCGTCTGCGTCATTGATGGTCAGGGCCCGCATCAGGCCAATGACACCAGGCACAATCCTGCCAGGTTTCTCCACCACGATCTTACCATCCTTCCTCCAGACCACGTCGCGCTCCTTGTTCAACTCACAGCTCAAGTACAACGGCTGCCCCTTGACCACCGTGACTTCCTCCTCCAGTGTCTTCACAAAGCGCACGGGAAGTTCTGTGGAGAATTTCAATCACATTTACAGTTTCCAATGAATGCTGCTACTGAGGTGTCTTCTGTAAAGCTTAATACAGATCATGGGCAGGACTGAGAGTTACCTTCTACGATGAGCTTAGCAGTGGAGGTCTTTTCTTTATTTCCCAAACGTAGCACGCAGGTGTATTCACCAGCATCGGAAAGCTGAACGTCTATGATATGCAGCTTCCTGTCTTTGCCGTCTGCAATAAATCTGTGCTTTGGGCTTTCCCGGATGTTGCTGCCGTCCTTCATCCAAGTTGTAATGGCTGTGGATGGGGAGACCAAACACTCGAAGATGGCAGAAGAGCCCACGGACTCTGCCTCTGTCAGAACGATGTCTTTGATTTCTTTCACGAATTTCAGTGGCACGGCTTTCAGTTGGTAGGTGAACGGGGCTTCATCTGGAGGTTTCTCTCCACCGCTTCCTGGCCTGAGCTTTTTCCTTTCGGCTTCTATTGGTGAAGGAGTCTTTTTGGCTACACCTAATTCAAAGGGAAGTGGAGAGTTAGCTGGGCATCCCCATAGGCATCACAAGGTCTGTGCAAAGTGATCAGGAGACAGGAACAGAAAAATAAAAACTTGTCAATTGGAAACTCAGCCATGAAGATGAAAAGGCCCTAGAAATAATAGGAACATTTCATTTTCTCAACTTTCAGTTCTGTGTATTAAAATATCCAGATTAATGTACAATTATTTTACTTGTGTGTATATATATGTGTGTATATTATATTTAATATATATATACATATATACATATATTTATAATAAAATTCAAGATATGAATTTATCATGGTAAAGTTTGTTCTTTTGTAGTATCTACTTGAATAATACTAGTAACAATGTCAGAAATAGAGATTATTATAGAATTTGAAAACATTTCCCCTTGTATGTAAAGTCTCAGAATTCACAAGGCAAGATGCTTGCATAGGTCTGAGGGGCATGAAACTCACCTTTGATGGGACCTTTTGGCTTGGCGGCCTCATCCTTAGGTTTGGCTTCTGAAATTAAAAAGATTGGCATTTGTGCAGTTTCCATACTTATCAATAAGCCACCTGGGATGAGTCATATTCTTTGTTATAAATATTAATATATAAAGAGAAACCAGTTTACTTCATGGAAAATAAATGAAATTATTCTAGAGTTCAAACATCAGTAGTTAGTATCTTAGGTTTGGGCCTAGTTTTATGAAATATATTCACTATATTGTGAAACCATTAATTATTCACTTGTAAAACTTGAATTATCTCAATATTCATTAGCTTTTAGATGAGAAATGTCACTATAGGGCACAAGGGTAGGGTTTGTTCCATGGGATCCCCATTTATGTTCCGCGAGAGTTTGTCTCCTAGAGTTTCATCACCACCCGACACCCATTAGTTAATCTCAAAAGAATATATTAGAAATACCTTGTGGGACTGCATGACACAATTAAAACATAATGCGCATCTGCTGGGTGACATATTAGGTGGGGTATTTCAGATGAAAAAAACGTAAGAGTTTAACCATACAGCCTGTGACTTCAATCCACACAAGTTAGCGAATCTAGGACTGCAGGATCCATACCTGCTTTCTTTCCAACAACAGGAGCTGTAACGGGGGCGGCGATGGGAGTGGGCGCCGGCTCTATGGGTGGTGCTTTCATGGTTTTCACCTCTGTGGAGAGAAGATGCCCACTGCATTAAGGCATCTGCTTGTCACTTCCTAGGACAACTATGTTTGGTGGCCTATTGGCCTTTGATGACGTAATGCCGAGATATCCAAAAACCTAGTTTTTCTAAGAGTGCTATCTAGGCATATTGAGCTCTCAGCAGTCATTGGAAGCACGATGATTTTCCTGCCTTTGTTTAACGTACATCACTTTAATTTTAAAAAGTATCTTTTCCTTTTTTTCATTTATGTGGAGATTGGAAACATTCACCTTAAGAGTAAGCTTGTTTACCTGGCTCAGGCTTTGGCTTTGGTTCAGGTCCAGGGAGGGGTATTGCTGGCTTAATTTCAGGCACTAAAATAATTCACAGAAATAATCAGGTTATCACAATACTTTGTAAAGTTTTTCACAAAGTCAGAACTGTAACTCAGCATAAGGATATTAGTATTTATACATATGTGGTTATCAATATACATACATATGTATATATACATATATATACATATATATACATATATATACATATATATATATATGGTTTTCAACAAACTATTAAAATATTACAAGTATTGGACTGGATCAAAGTTGTTATTCATCTCATTACTCATGCCAGGTAACTTATTTAACAAGTATGTGTTATTAGCAAATTGTACAGGAATGGTGAGGAGCCAGGAAGCCTGAAATGCCTGGTCGGGATGTCAGGATGATGCTACTGGGATGCTATGTGGATGCACTCTGAGAGACAACCAAGAATGTGTTGGAGGGTGATACCTTTGGTTGGTTCTGGAACTTTCCTTTCCTTTGGCTTAGGCTCTGGAGGAGCTTCGACCTCAACAGCTTTTGGAGGTGGTGGTGGCTCTTTAAGGAAAGAAGGTCATGGTCTAGTGTTACTTCAGAAAGCGGGTTACCTGAAAACTCTCACTGAAACTCTCAAAGAATTCTCAAAGATTCTAAGGGATGGTTTTTATGCAAATTGTATTTTATAGTCCGATTTCTATTTTTCTCACGACCGTGCTTCCATTTTTTTTTTCATTCTTTTATCTACTTGGTTCCAATCTCTGATATCTCTCCCCTTCTAAGCCGGATCTACCACAGTCTTAGTAGCCTGTGACAGTAGGCAAATGGTAGATGTCAATCCGCTTGAGAATTCCCAGATTTAGGAAGCATCGCTAATGAATTAAGTCCCATGAATTTAGTCCAACTAGAGGATTCCAGCCATTCCCACAGAGAGAACTGATATAGCAAAGCAATAATAATGATAATAATAAATATATGGAGGGATTCATGAGTGGATCTGGACATTATTAACACTGATAACAGATGGCTATACTTATCCCTAGCCAAAAGACCAAGAAGTGCTTGTATTTGGGAAATATTGTAAATTATCGAGACATAAGCAGACGATGGAACATATACAGCACACACAGATGAAATATGAAGCTATGTTGATGTTGAACTTCAATTACGTTTACAAAATAAACCTTTTGTTAACTGTCCACTTTGGTGAAAGAGAATTCCATAAAACCGTCACTTAATGAAAATGGTTCCTACCTTCTGGTTTTTTAACTTTTTCTACTTTTTTAGGTTCTACTTTAGGTTCTTCTTCTTCGGGTCTCTTTCTTAGAACTTAAAAGACAAAAAGGTTTATATGTAAACCAAGATGAGAGAATGGAGATGTTGAGTAAGCTTAGCGAACACAGATGATCCACAAGCAAGGGCAATGGATGGCATGCAGCTAGCACGGTGGAGATTAGTATTTACGTGAGAAACGCCTTCATCTCCCATGGGCCCCCAACCTCATTTGTTATTTTAATCCATATCAGACTTAGAAACCCTTCACGTCTCTCCAGATTCTATGCCCAGAGAAAACTGTGGGGCAAAACTGGTTCAAACAAAAGAAATTATTTGAATAGCAAGTAATTCTTATAATTAAACAGTGTATTGACAACTAATTAAAGGTAGTTTAAATGCAGAAATGAACTAATAAAGCTTACAGATCAATACCTGTATATGAAACAAGGTTAGAAATTTACTTTTGTGAGTATTTCGCATCTAATCTTTTCATATTTAGAAGGAAAGATGTTTAGTTTTATAAAAAGTATTACTGGTGATCTTGTGTTATACTGAAATTGAATACATTTTAGGCTTAAGTAGTTGCGTATACAGTGTTTTAAAAGCTGAGTATATTTTATTTCATGATTTGGTTATGAAAAATGACACCCACGGTCATTGTTGTTAGGTTATTATCAGTTTAGTTGTATCTGTTAACATTATCAATTTCAAAAGACTATGAATGCTCACAAAATATCTCCCTCTCTCTAAAAGGAATCATAAGTGATAACCTTTAATTTTTAGAGGAACTACATTTAAATTTTGGTGGAGAATCTATTTTATCTAAAATAAAATCGAGGGCAGAAGTATTTTGTGAGCTTTCGGGGTGAGTCCATTACTCGAGCTGTTGGAAATCGACATGTGGTGGAGAAGTACTGTACCGCTTTTCAGCACCACTTCCTCCTTTGGCTGAGGCTTGGGTTCAGGCAGTAATTTGCGAACTTTCTTTTCAGCTGTGGGCACTTAAAAGGATATGATTTCAAATTTGGTGTGAATTCATACAAAAATGGAATTTCAACAAAAAAGTGACCCTGTTCAAACCAGTTAGCTAGAGTATGTCAAAGAACCATTTCTGTCGCAGACACATTTACAGAATTCAAAAGCAGGTGATTAGACTCGAAGTTCTTTGCTCCTAAACCATCTCGTGAGAGTTCAGTCACACTGACTGCAAAGCTATTTTAGTGAGTTTAGAATCTGTTGGTCTGAACTGAGAACGGGACCCCGCTGAAGGAATCAGAGAAAAAGAACTGGAAGAGCTTGAAGGGCTTGAGACCCCATATGTACAACAATGCCAAGCAACCAGAGCTTCCAGGGACTAAGCCACTACCTAAAGACTATACATGGACTGACCCTGGACTCTGACCTCATAGGTATAAATGAATATCCTAGTAAGAGCACCAGTGGAAGGGAAGCCCTGGGTCCTGCTAAGACTGAACCCCCAGTGAACTAGACTGGGGGAGGGCGGCAATGGGGAGATGGTGGGGAGGGGAACACCCATAAGGAAGGGGGGGAGGGAAGGGGATGTTTGCCCGGAAACTGGGAAAGGGAATAACACTCGAAATGTATATAAGAAATATTCAAGTTAATAAAAAAAAAAAAAAAAAAAAAAAAAAACAACAAAAAAAAAAAAAAAAAAAAAGAATCTGTTGGTCTATAATGGCTTTCCCAATCTTTCATCAGAATGCAAGGGTTCTCAACAGCATCCTTGCTTGAGCCTGTAGCTATTTTAATTGTGCACATTGGCGTCTCCTGAGCCAACACACCCTGCAGGGGGCCGGCAGAAGTTACTGCCACTGTGTCATCTACTCCATTGATGGGAACAGAAAACCAGAGCACGTGCTGTGAACCTTGATATTGAGGAAAGACTGGATTTCCCTGTCTGAACATTCTTCTTTTAAAAATACAACAAAAAAATTATAGAAGTCTGATTTCAAAGCCAGTGTCAGGAGCTAAATTATTCAGGAATTCCGATACCCCCTTTGAACTTAAATGAGCAAGGAATTATATATGTCTCCTTGTTTCCACAGTGCACACTACAATGCTGTGTTGTACAGCAAACTCCATTGCTACCATAATGCATGGATTTAAATACGATGAGCAAAATCATAACTCAATGATACAAAGATGATTCTAACACAGAACTTAGTGACCACCAAACCACTTTGAAGCTATCATTTTGATGCACAGTTTTGTTCAATCACAATTAATTTGGGTTTCTTAGATATTTTTATAAAGTTTCCTATTTGGTGCTCTTAAGCAGTTCATTGATTTTCTTTTAACGTGATGAAGATCATTCTGCTTAAATTTCACTTCAAAAATGTAAGCATAAAAGAGTCAAGTGCATATTTCATTTAAAGTAATCATGTTTGATAATGCTAAATGTTTGAAGCAAAATTTTCAGCTGAACGTTCAAATTTTAACTATTATTAATTATGCTGATCTTCATTACCATTTGTGAATTATCAGTGTTTTTAATGGAAAATTATTTTCATTGATTGAACCTATACAATGTAAGTTGAAATGGCAAAACATACATTTATTTATTTATACAATGCATATAATGAAAGTATATTAATGCTTTTGTTTTTTTCATATTGTTTTTAGTTTATTTTTAAGATGTTGATGTTTGAAGCTCATACATTATTGTGGCTATTGTTCGTAAAGAAACCATGAATTAATACATACTAATTTAATCTTTAATAATTTCTAAATTTAATACCTTTATAGTTTAATTGAGCAAAATTGTTTAGAAACTGCATTTTATGAGTCAGGAAATATATGCTCATCTGGGTAATAATTCTACAGTTCTGGGTTGGGTTGTGCAATTACTGTAAAAGAGCTCTGACATCCACTGAACTTATTAGAGACATTAGCTAGTCTTAACTGATACTTTCTAGATTGATATGGCCTTATTTGTCTTCATGGGTTAATTAGATAATGAAGAGACTATGCAAAGGAAAATCACCTTGAAAAAACAATCTACAATGATGGTATTTCCCTAAAATTCTGGGCACCTGCAGGCTGCCTCAAGTTAGTCAGAAGAAAGCAGGCAGGAAGCCAGAGGCAATGGAAATCCCCAGGGACTGTCCAGCAGTGTGCCAGGAGAATGTGATTTGCAATGATTTTCACACAAATGAAAATGCCGATGTCCAGGCAAACCCCCAAAAGCTTGCACATTCGGCATGTTGACCTAAGATGTCTCCTGATATCAATTTCATCTAACTGGTAGAGTTTGCTATTATTTAGCTTAGGCATATGGAGGTGGGAGACACAGATGAACAGTATGCATCCATATGAAATATGAAATTGATGGGAGACACAGGAAGCGCCAACACTCATGAGCTAGGACCATGGAAGCCACAGAAGTATAAGAAATGAATGAAACTATTCTCCTTCCCTGTCATGAAGAAAAAGAGGGGGAGTTGGCAGAGTGCCCTTTGGCGGCACAGAGAGCGTGGAGATGGATGGAGACCCTTGCGGGTGGCTCAGCCAGCCTCTGAGATACCTTTTAGCGGTGTAGGCTCCACTTTTTCCACAACCTCGGGTTTTTCAGGAACTTTCTTCTTCGAAACAGCTTTAAAGAATTTTAAAGCATATAGTTTCATTATTTTGCATCCTTAATCTGAAGCAAGCAATTATGTTTTTTAACCACAAGAATCAAAGCCAAGCTTCTCTTATAACCAGAAAGCATTAATACCAGCCAAGAACAGCCACCAAAGAACATTCAGAAAGAAGCCCAAAGGACAGGAGAGTAAAGTGCAGTTTTGCTCCATGGTTGGGTTGTACATAATGAGCAGTCAAGAGAGAAGAGGATTTCTAATCCTCACAGAGGACATTTTACACCGAGGGACCTGTATTCAGATATGTGTCCCCACAATACACCAATCAACAGGTGGGTCACATTCAGAGGAGCCTGCTTCTCTTGTCACCTAAAACCCAGGAAGGTTTGAACAGGGCAAGAATCACCCAGAGGATCTCTAAAAAGATTCTGACTCCATACATGTATAAACACTTAATAGAATTCCTTATGTAAGAGTACATAACATTGAACATTTTAGATTGGAAAACATAAAATTGCAAACAAGATAGCTTTAAAAAGAAAATCAAATAAATAAACCATTGTATGTAAATAAACCATATGTATGCATATGTATGTAAAATCAAATAAATAAACCATCATATGTATGTAATAAAACATATGATCAGAAAGTGTGCCTTTGAGATTCAAGATATTAAATAATACTGCATCAATTCAAAGGGTAAAACACACAGGAAGGATGAAGGAACAGTGATAAAGAGGTGCTAGATATCAAATGTACACACGTCAGCCACACTGAGAACTATATAGACCATGACTGGCTTTCTATTAGGCTTAACGGCAGCGCTGAGGAGCTCACACACTTTCTTCGTAGTATATACCCACCCCAGCTATTGGCTACCACACAGATGCTACTTATATTTCAAAGAGCATGCAGTCACTTAGAAACCAAGTTTTCCACATAAATGTGTTCACTGCAATGTTAAAAATGTCTTTCAGAGATTCCTTAGACATTCCACATGCTTATGACCAAGATATGCACAGCAATCAGGCCTTTGAAATAAAATGTCTTCCTCCCCATTCCACGGGGAAAGTTAGTCGGGCACCCCTGCATTCAGATGTCAAGGATGCTGCCCACTGAACTGTCTGACATTGGGGCAGCAGGCATGACTTCAGAACATAACCCAGGACCCCAGGGACAGTGCAAACACATCCCCACAGTTCCCACAGCATGGCCATGACTGAACACTGGCACTCCCAGCCGCAATGCATTCCCCGAAAGCAGCCATTTCCACAGCTCTTTGAAGCAGGCTAACCAGGCAATGGAGATGGCACTGTGTACCTTTAAGTTGGAATATCTTCTCCTTCACATCTTCCTTAGGTGGGGAAGGAGGGCGTACTGGGGGCCTTGGTTTGAGCTTTGGTTTCTCGATAACCTTCTTTTCAGGCTCTGGTTCTTGAAAGAGTATTGCAGGAGTGTTAGTGCAAGCTAATTAGAATGTGTACATACAGCATACGTGGTAGAAATGTATATATGTATGAAATAAAAAGTGCGTTTCGACATAAAACATGAAATAACACTGTATACATAGGTGATGACATATATGACAAATTAACAAAAGAAGCATCCGGACGAAGCGCATTTACATTGGGTAGAGCCCATATAACGGACAACGTAAGAATGGACGCACACATAAAGAATTTCTTAGACAGGTGGGAAGACTTACTAGACATATAGGACAACACAAATCATATATAGGTCAAGAGCAAGATGAAGAGACAAGTATGATGATGAAGGCGGACGTCCAGCTAGCTGGATACCTTGCACTGGGATTTCTTCTGCCTGTGGTTCCACTTCGGGTTCTTCAGGTTGGATAAACTTTTCAATTTCACGTTCTTTAAAGAATGTCAACAGAAGATGTAAGATGGTAACGTAAAGGTGTTCACACAGACACACACGGATGCCAAGAGTCACAAAACAAAAACATACGACACATGCAAGGTGGTCGCTGCAGAAGAGGGGAGATCTCCATTTTCTTTTTCTATTTCTGGTGTTGGGCATTGAGCCAGAGTCTGTCTGCCTCCCCCTCTCCCTCTCTGTTTTTATTAAAGACCAGGTCTTCTTAGGTAGACCATGCTGATCTCCAACTAACAGACTCACCGGCCCCTCCCTCTGGAAGCTGAGACTAAAGGCAGGTGCTACACGCCTAGGGTTTCATTTATGGTGGGGAGTCGCTCTAACCACTGAGCTACCTCCCAGCCTCCAGATGCTAACTTTCTTACACTTGAGCTTTCTGTTCATGAACGGTCTATTACAGGGTTGGTGGTAGACGAGCTGACTTGAAACCCCTACTGGCAATCGTTTGGGGATCCAATGTCACCATCAAACTCTGCATCCGTAAGCTGAACCTTTCAGAATTGTTCATTTTCGTTGAGACTAAGCAAATGAAAGATTCTAATTCGAAAGAAGCATAATTGTTTGCAAGAAAAAAAAAAAGGTAGTTGGGCGTGTGCAGGGATGCTCCTGTGTATGATTTAAGCAGGAATGTCACCCTACATCACTAAGAAAAGTCCCCAGGATGTGAAAGACAGACACTTATGTATGTGTATACCTTCAACAGGGGGCGTCTCTTTTCTACCAATGGTAATGGTGGCTTTCTCTTCATAGATTGTCTCCTCAGGAGTCTCTTCCACTTAAAAACAGTTATAGCGTTTTAGGCTGTATTCAGACTGGAACCCCACGGCTGCTACATTATACCTTACAAGACGTTATACAGCTATCTTAAAACACCAATAGACCCAACACACGCGACAGAAGACACATAAATATATAAGATCCACCGTAAGTGGCAATGACTAAGGCCAGGTGATGAAGCTGTTGTCGTCTTCCCAAGAGGTGAGGAGCGCCATGTACCTGGGGCGGGAGGGGCCTCTGGCTCTTCAGGCACAGGAGCCGACTCTCTCTTTTCTGGGGTAATTTTCTTGGGTGCTTCCGGCACTTTAAAGACATTAATGTTGTTTATCATTAAGAACTTAGAAGATGAACAAGATTCTTCAAAAGGCTGGCAAAGAGCACAGAGCAGAGAGCTCGACCTCGGTCTTAGAAGATGTCATGGGGGGAAAATGGTTTCTGAGTCGTGGCAGCCTTTGGGTTATGTGTGTGCATTCTCAGCCTTCCTTGTCTATCTGCATCGTGATATGGTTTTACACGTAGATCGTCCTTATGAGACTGATGCTGACACACGAGAAAACGCCTGCTTTACCTTGTCTGGGTAAATGTAAATCCTACCAATGTAACTCTTTTTAAATGCAAATAACCTTAAGACTGATGTCTGTAACCTTGACCCTAAGCTCCTCATGCATATTCCTAACTCCGGGCCTGAAAAGAATCTGTCCACCATTTCTTTCTTTCTAACAACAGTCCAGAATCCAGAGAATTATTCTCTTGGTCGCTTAACCTCAGCTCCTACAATGATCTTGTTTTCTCAGCACTGTGGGCGGTTATTTTCTATAGTCCAAGCCTACTCATTTATAGTCTGCAAAACCTTCCAAGCCTCCTGCTGCAGATGTGCACAAAAACGAGAAAATCTTATTCCTACAAAAAAAGCCTTTCTCTCTGGAGTTATCTTTTAAGATGGTCTACAAACCCATACCCAAATTATACTTTATCTGAGAGTCCCTGAAGTTTTAGACCCTTCTGCCTTTGGATCTTTCAATATAGCCGCCACCTTTTTCTAATTTCTGTATGTAAAAAAAAAAATCTGTCAAAATATCTATCAAAATAAAAACCATTTCTTCCTCATAGCTTTCTGTGGTCTCTCTACCTGAATCTTTGCTGGTCTGTCTTTCTGTCCCTCGCTTGGAATGTTATCACTTCCTGTCTATAGAGTTGTCTGGTCGTCCTATTCTCCCACCATATTTAAGTTGCTTGAAGATGGGGGCATATTTTACACGCTCTAAAATGTCATCTTCTTGATAGTAATATCAACCCAATGTGGTGGACTGAGCTGTTGATGCCTTTTCTAGCCCTGCAGCCATGGACTGTATCAACACAAGCATCGCTCTCTCCATCCTGTTGGTCTCTCTTTGCTGTCATCGTGTTTATGAAATGTGCTTTTTACATGAGCGCTGTCTTTTTTTGTTCTAAGGATTATTATGAAATGCTTATGGGTGAAGATGTATGTCTCTTCCTGACAGATACCTTTTTCTGGGAGGACTTCCGGTTTTTTGGTAACAGGCACGGGTTCTTTCTTGACTGGAGCGAGTTTCTTCGGCACCTCGGGGACTTTGAAGATATTAGTTTTGTTTTAGAGAGACAGTTTGAGAACACCTGACGAGTAAAACTATCTGCAGTTAATGGACCAGTGTTAGACTTAATGGGAAGAAACGAGGACAGTTTTGCCCCTGGTAGGTCGTAAGTTAAAGGACTCTTACTGGATCCCACTTCTAGGCTAAGCTTTTAAGGACGATGCGTCGGATGAGGACGTGAATACCTTCAGCTTCTGGTGGTTCTGGCTTCTTAACGACCGGAACTTTCTTCATCGGCGCAGGCTTCTTTGACACCTCAGGTACTTTAAAGATATTAGTAGCATTTAATGTAAAAATGTAAGATGTTCACATTAGCTCTGCAAGTCTGTGCAACATTGTAACATAGGACAGCAAGGGGACACAACACGGCGTGATACACAACACAGTCTGCTTTTTAAAAGTTATAGATGTTACACAAACATGTATTTTAACCTAAGTACCTTTAGGAGGTGGAGGCTCTGGCTTTTTGATGACAGGATATTTCTTCTCTGGGACAACCTTCTTAGGCTCTTCAGGCACTTGAGGAACAGGAATTTCTTTTAGAATCAGGTATTTGCAAGCACAAAGCAAGTGAAAAAAATCATTTAACAAGCATGCATTTTTTATATGTAGGCAGATTGTAGATTTTGGTAGCTTTTAAAATTCTGTAGATTTCATAAGTGAAATAGGGTTTTGTTTGGTCTTCTGTTTTGCCACCAGTAGCAAGTTCCATAAAGAAGGAAGAAGATGGATATTGCCATATGGTGTGTGATCCACAGAAAACCCAGGCAACCACACTTTCCTGTCTATGCAGCAGACCCTGACCCATACCTGGTGCAGGTGGATGTGGAGCTTCGTATTCTTCCTCTTCTACAACGGGGGCTGGCTCCTCCTCCTGAGCGGCGACTTCTTCCGGTTCTTCATATACTTTAAAGATACCGGTCAATTGCATGTCAGTGTGTGAGACAAAATTATAAAACGCAGAAAATACCCAAGGCGATGGTCCTGAATCCTTCCCTCGCTGGGATTTTTATTAAGATGACACCCGTCCTGACTTGCTTTTTAATGCCATTCACACCCATCAACGTCCCCATCTCCTTTCTTATGGGCATCGGAGAAGCTTGGCTCAGTACAGATCACGGCGACTGTGACCTGTGGCTTGCATAGCTACTGCTGACTGTCAACTTGAGGTCCAAGCTAATTTAGATAATTAAAAGGCAGACCGTGACCAAGGAAGAGAGAGTGAGAAGAGAGTCAAGGAGGTAGATGAAGTCCGAGGTAGAAATGGTCATAAATGGTAAGCTCAACCGTGGCCCTGTGTGTACCTTCTGCAGGAGGAGACTCGACTTTCTCGGCAACAGGAATGGCTGGTTTCTCTTCAACGACTGGTTTCTTTGGCACCTCTGGCACTTTAAAGATAGTAGTTAGTTTTACTTTTGGGCAGTCAAGAAGCACAGGACATTTATATTATTTTGATATCACATTTTGCCAAATAAGCCAGGGACAGATAGATCCAAGAAGAAGGTTGGCAAGGTCAGTACCTTTACTTGGATCTTCACCTAATGTGTGGCAAAATGAGGGCTGTGAAGTATTATAAAATGATGACTGCAACCTCCAGTGCTTGCGAATGAAGACGTTCACCTTTTATTTTGTAAAGCGGTGATTTTTTTTTAAAAAGAATACCCTGTAAACTCTAAACTCCCAGAAACACTTCTAAAAGGTGTGGTTATGGGAAGACTGACAAAGAGTTTGACATTGAAAACAGTGGGGACTAAGACGGAGGACCTTTCTGAGGAAGGTGATTCCTGACATGTACCTTTGGCTGGTGGGACTTCTGGCTTTTTGGGCACAGCCACTTTCTTTTCTGGGACCACTTCTTTTGGAACTTCTGGCACTTTAAAGATATTAGTATTGTAACATTGTGAACAAGCGGCACTGGTCACCCACCACATACACACAACAAAACCCTGCTTAAGAACCGGACACCATTCTCCCCTCTATCCAGTAATCCACCTCCACGAGTACCTTTAGCAGGTGGGGCCTCTGGCTTTTTGGGAACCACAGAAGGCACTTTCTTTTCCGGGGGAGCTTCCTTAGGTACTTCAGGCGCTTTAAAAGATATTAGTGGGTTTTAACTTGTAGTTTCAACGGTGTAGAGACCATTAAGAACAGTTTTGGAATACGACATTTCGGAGACACACATTGGTCTGCTCTAAGAAGCTAGCAGCGCGAAAATACCTTTCGCTGGTGGGGGTTCGGGTTTCTTGACAACAGCAGGGGGCGCTTTCTTCTCAGGGACAGGCTTCGTAGGTGGCACTGTCACTAAAGGTAGGAGAGTTTCTGCTTAAGCAGCAGCAAAGACAAACAGAAGACAGGCCACCCGGCCAGCCCAGCACTGTGAGGACCTGGAGGGTAAAGACAGTGGACACTCCAGCGGGCTTGCCAAGTACCTTTGGGAGGCGGAGCTGGCTCTGGTTCTTCCACGACCTCCTCTGGAGGCTCTTCCGGAACAATCTCCTCTGCAGGCTCTTCATACACTTTAAAGACAGTAGCCCCTGTCAGTGGGAGGCTTGACTGACATGTACGACACATTTAGCAAAAAGTAAAAAGGCTTTCCCAATACAGAGACATTTCATCTTTTCAAAGACAACAGCTTGAATGGTTTCATTATTACCTTCAGGGGGAGGACTTTCTGGCTTGGGGGGAGCGGCCTCGGGGATCTTCTTTTGGGGGACAGCTGCCTTTGGCACCTCAGGCACTTTAAAGATATTAGTATTTTCCTGATCAGACAGAGTAAACACAAAGGGACACTGCCAAGCTCAGGGACATGGGGTGGCACCTTCAGCAGCCGGGCTTCAGGCTTCTTAGGGGCTGCAACCGGCACTTTCTTCTCAGGGACAACTTTCTTGGGTGCCTCTGGCACTTGAAAGAGAGTGAAATCATCCTTAGGACCAGGGATGGCCCCTGGGACAGAGTTTTCAAGAGAGGAAGACTTAGAGGCTATGATGCCTGTGGTCAAGAGCAAATACCTTTCACAGCTGGGGCTTCTGGCTTTTTCTTAGGTGCTACTGACACTTTCTTCTCAGGGACAACTTCCTTGGGTGCCTCTGGCACTTGAAAGAGATTAGTGAGCACATTTAAGACACGTGACAACACCAGGACAGGATGTTTTCTAGAGCAGAGGAGCTTTGTCTTAGGAAGCCTCAGGCCAGGGACCAGTACCTTTGGCAGGTGGGGCTTCTGGCCTTTTTGGAGGCACCACGGACACTTTCTTTTCAGGAACAACTTCTTTGGGAGGCTCTCGCACTTCAAAGAGAGCAGTGAAAGTCCACTTAGTCTTAGGAGAGGAGCAGGCAGGAATGTTTTCAAGAGTGCAAGAGTAGGATCTCAAGAACCCTAAAGTCTGAGACGAGTACCTTTGGCAGGTGGGGCTTCCGGCTCTTGAGGGGGCACCAGGGGCACTTCCTCTTCAGGGAAGACCTCTTCGTGTGCCTCAGGCACTTAAAAGAGATTAGTAAAACTGCATTAGGATGTCTGACTAGTAGGGTGAGACCAAGAGTTAGACACTGTGAAGCCGCAGGCCAGGGACAAGTACCTGTGGTGGCTGGGGCTGCCGGCTTTTTAGTGGGCACCAGGGACACTTTCTTTTCAGGGATGACCTCTTTGGGCTCCTCCGGCACTTCAAAGAGATCAGTGGTATTATTCTTAGGTCTTACAGAGACCACAGAGCACATTGTTTTTCAGGGGCTACAGAATAACTGTTTCTAAATATGTGGGTCACTGTCCAGTACCCGTGACGGGTAGGCTGCTGCCTTCCCTAGGAAGTGCAACTATTTTTGTTTCAGGGAGAATTTCTGGCAGTTAAAAAGACTAGTAGATTTTTTTGTTTGTTTGTTTGTTTGGTTGGTTTTTCTTTTCATTTTGGGCAATGAGGGAAGTGGTCTAGCAATGATTTTAGGAATGGAACTCATTCATTCTGAAGATCAAGACAACTTAAAAATACCTGTGATAGGCGGGGCTTCACCTTTTTTGGGTGGGGCCATGGGAGCTTTCTTTTCTGGGACAACTGCTTGAGGGGCTTCAGGCACTTGAAAGATAGCAGTGGTTATGGATTGAAGTTAGGAATGGGCCATGAACTAATGCTGCCCAAGAGCAAACAAAGTCTTTCTTCTGAAGGTCTGGGTGACATGTACCTGGGACAGGTGTGGCTTCTGGTGTTTTAGGAGGGGCCGCTGGTCTTGTCTTTTCAGGGACAGTTTCTTGGACTTTGGGTACTTAAAAGATATTAGTAGTTTTATACTTAGTTAACAGCAATGCACACATTCAAGAATGGGAGAGACATTTCTTCTGAAGATTAGTTGAGCTGACATGTACCTGGCACGGGTGTGACTCCTGGCTTTTTAGGAGGTGCCGCTGGTCTTGTCTTTTCAGGGACAGGTTCTTGGACTTCAGGCACTTAAAAGATATTAGTAGTTTATTACTTAGGTTAGTGGAGACAATGGTCTACACCGTCTTTTAGGCATAGAAGAGAGATTTCTTCTGAAGAAGGTCTGGGTGACAAGTACCTGAGACAGGTGTGGCTTCCGGCTTCTTAGGAGGTCCCACTGTTCTTGTCTTTTCTGGGACAGTTCCTTGGATTTCAGGCACTTAAAAGATATTAGTAGTTTTACACTTAGGTTAATAAAGAGTGATGCAGTATGTTTGTTTTCAAGAACGGAAGAGACATTTCTTCTGAAGTGTCATTCAGCTGACATATACCTGGGACGGGTGTGGCTTCTGGCTTTTTAGGAGGTACTGCTGGTCTTGTCTTTTCTGGGACAATTTCTTGAACTTTAGGCACTTAAAGATATTAGTAGTTTTACATTTAGTTAACAGCAATGCACACATTCAAGAATGAAAGACATTTCTTCTGAAGATTAGTTGAGCTGACATGTACCTGGCACAGGTGTGACTTCTGGCTTCTTAGGAGGGGCCACTGGTCTTGTCTTTTCGGGGACAGTTTCTTGGACTTCGGGTACTTAAAAGATATTAGTAGTTTTACACTTAGGTTAATAAAGTACAATGACCTGTGTTTGTATTCAAGCACAGTAGAAAGATTTCTTCTGAAGAAGGTCTGGGTGACATGTACCTGGTACAGTTGTGACTTCTGGCTTCTTAGGAGGGGCCACTGGTCTTGTCTTTTCAGGGACAGTTTCTTGGACTTCAGGTACTTAAAAGATATTAGTAGTTTTATACTTAGGTTAATAAAGTACAATGGCCTGTGTTTGTATTCAAGCACAGTAGAGAGATTTCTTCTGAAGAAGGTCTTGGTGACATGTACCTGGTACAGTTGTGGCTTCTGGCTTCTTAGAAGGGGCCATCAGTCTTGTCTTTTCAGGGACAATTTCTTGGACTTTGGGCACTTAAAAGATATTAGTGGTTTTATATTTAGTTAGTTAACTGCAATACACACATTTGCTTTCAAGAATGGGAGAGAGATCACTTCTGAAGTCTCACTTAGCTGACATGTACCTGGCATGGGTGTGGCTTCTGGCTTTTTAGGAGGAGCTGCTGGCCTTGTCTTTTCAGGGACAGTTTCTTGGACTTCAGGCACTTAAAAGATATTAGTAGTTTCGTCATTTAGGTTAGTAGAGACAATGCATTGACTTTCAAGAATGGGAGGAAAAAATCTCTCTGAAAGCTAGTCCAGCGGACAAGTACCTGGGACAGGGGTAGCTTCTGCCTTTGTGGGCAGTGCCTTGGGGGTTTTCTCTTCTGGGACAGCTTCTTGAGGGGTTTCAGGTACTTGAAAGACATTAGTAGCATCTGAAATTATGAATTATGAAGGCATACTTTGCAAGCATATGAGGTGTACAAGATTTTTCCCTTCAGGGTAGGAAGAGAAAGTAAAACACCATTTGCAGGTGGGACCTGAGAGTTTTGGGGGCACAGACACCTTCTTTTCAGGCACAACTTCTTTAGAAGCTTCTGGAACTTTGAAGATATTAGTGACTTTAGTTAGGAATATAAAGGGCTCTCTAGAGATGCATTTATTCAAGCTAAGACAGTTAATGAAACTGGTTGACAGACACTTGAACACAATTCCCCTCAGCCCTGATGCAGTGGCAAAGGACAGGTAAGGACACATACCTTTCGGGGGCGGAGCCTCGGGCTTCTTCGGAGGAACCACCGGAACTTTCTTTTCTGGAGTGACTTCCTTGGGTGGTACTTCAGGCGCTTCAAAGATAATTTGCAATTTGTGTTTAGAAAAGGTGAAATCAATTGCTACCTATGCCATATGATCATAGAAGACATTTTGGATAGTCATTGACATTTTTAACTTATATTACCTTTATGCAATAATACATTTGCATAATACATGTACACTTTTACATATAAACATGTGTAACATTTTGGTTAAAATGGATGTTTATTTTCCTCTTAGTGTAGTTTGACCATACCTTCAGGGGGAGGACTTTCTGGCTTGGGGGGAACGGCCTCGGGGATCTTCTTTTGGGGGACAGCTGCCTTTGGCACCTCAGGCACTTTAAAGATATTAGTATTTTCCTGATTAGACAGAGTAAACACAAAGGGACACTGCCAAGCTCAGGGACATGGGGGTGGCTACCTTCAGCAGCCGGGGCTTCAGGCTTCTTAGGAGCTGCAACCGGCACTTTCTTCTCAGGGACAACTTTCTTGGGTGCCTCTGGCACTTGAAAGAGAGTGAAATCATCCTTAGGACCAGGGATGGCCCCTGGGACAGAGTTTTCAAGAGAGGAAGACTTAGACCCTATGATGCCTATGGTCAAGAGCAAATACCTTTCACAGCTGGGGCTTCTGGCTTTTTCTTAGGTGCTACTGACACTTTCTTCTCAGGGACAACTTCTTTGGGTGCCTCTGGCACTTGAAAGAGATTAGTGAGCACATTTAAGACACGTGACAACACCAGGACAGGATGTTTTCTAGAGCAGAGGAGCTTTGTCTTAGGAAGCCTCAGGCCAGGGACCAGTACCTTTGGCAGGTGGGGCTTCTGGCCTTTTTGGAGGCACCACGGACACTTTCTTTTCAGGAACAACTTCTTTGGGAGGCTCTCGCACTTCAAAGAGAGCAGTGAAAGAGTCCACTTAGTCTTAGGAGAGGAGCAGGCAGGAATGTTTTCAAGAGTGCAAGAGTAGGATCTGAGGAACCCTAAAGTCTGAGAGGAGTACCTTTGGCAGGTGGGGCTTCCGGCTCTTGAGGGGGCACCAGGGGCACTTCCTCTTCAGGGAAGACCTCTTCGTGTGCCTCAGGCACTTAAAAGAGATTAGTAAAACTGCATTAGGATGTCTGACTAGTAGGGTGAGACCAAGAGTTAGACACTGTGAAGCCGCAGGCCAGGGACAAGTACCTGTGGTGGGTGGGGCTGCCGGCTTTTTAGCGGGCACCAGGGACACTTTCTTTTCAGGGATGACCTCTTTGGGCTCCTCAGGCACTTCAAAGAGATTAGTGAGATTGTATCTAAGATTTATAAAGACCAGCAGAAAGAAATCTTTTCAAGGGCACACTTAGGTCCTATGAAGCCTCAGGTCATTGAGGAGTACCTGGGACTGGTAGGACTGCTGGCCTTTTAGATGGTTCCTCAAGCAATTTCCTTTCAGAGACAACCTCTTTAGGAGTCCCAGGTGCTTCAAAGAGATTAGTAGGTTTTACAGGCAGAAAGTACAAGTATCAGTAGACACACACGAACAGTATTTAAGCCAAAGGAACTTTCATTTTTATCTCCTGAATCCCTTCAGTGTTAACAAGCATGGGCAATGGCTGGCCCCTTGGGCTTTGCACTCATGACTTTCTGTTAGCGATGCTTCCTTAGGTTCTCCGAGGACATTTGGTATGTTCACACTGAGTCCAAGCAGCCCACACATACAGAAGCTACATTTACACACCCCAGGCACCTCAAGCCTTCCTGTATCCCCCCTTGCCCTCCCATGGGAAGAGACAGTCAAGCATGTACCTTTCACAGGTACAACTTCAGGCACTTGGGGAGGGGGCACTTTCTTTTTGGCCACAACTTCTCTGGGAGCCTCGGGCACTTTAAAGATATTAATATTTTGACATTTAGGAGCTGGACGAAGTCATCGCAAACAGAAAAATACATGTAGACAGCAGAAGACATCCCCTGCCCTTGCAGAAAGATATACCTTCATCTGGAGGAAGCTCAGGCTTTTTGCGAGAAATCCGAAGTGTTTTCTTTTCAACCGTGGCTTCTTGGTAAGTGTCCCGCACTTTAAGAAATTGTTGTTTTTACGTTTAGTGTTATGAGAGTCGCCAGGAAGAAGAAAGTATTGTTCAAAAACTACTATTGCTAGTGCCTGAGGCCTGCAAGAGCTTCTTGTACCTGTAACTGAGGGAGCTCTTCTGGGTTTTGAAGGGGCTCTCATTGCATCATCAACTTCGGGGGGGCCTTCGGGTTCTTAAAAGATATTAGTATTTCACATTGCAGAGTTAAAATGATTAATGGACACGGCAGTCAAAGTTAAATAGCTTGTAACTTTCTACAAACTGCTTCTCTCTCCTTCCCTACTCTCCCTCATCCACCAATAAACTAACGTGCAGGAGTCTGCGTGATTCAGAAGAAGAGGGGCTTGCATTCCTCCTACGTAGTCTCTGTGAATAAAAGCCAGCTTTCTGCCTCCTGCATTCAGCCACAGATGGAAAAGCTATCTGCACGGGACCCATACATATATCATTTCGTTGTAATTAGCTCCCAATCGACACAGTTTGAGACTATTTATTGTTTACATTCTACTGGGCCATAAATGGTCTGACGGTGCCTGAATGTAAGTGCGAACAGTACTTCGGTTACACGCAAGTTTGATCTGGTTTTAAGTAAGGAGCTTGAGTCCCCAGAGATTGTGGCATCTGGGTACATCCTGGAATTCCCCAAAGAGACTGAGACAGGACTCTACTTATTGGATAAATGCTTGTAGTGGGATTTTTGCTCTGGCAGAATTGTCACAAATACTTTCTAGATGGAACATACTGGAACTTCATCTGACTTAAAGATATTAGTATATTTACAGACAGGAGTGAGGAAGAATATTAGGGAAAATAGTTTTAAGTGTTGAAGGGGGGTACTTTCTTCTTTCATACGTGTTCGTTGGTGACATGTACCTTGAATGGGTGGCGTTTCTGGCTCTGCAGAATTATCTTCAAAGGTGTTCATTTCAGGAGTCATCTCTCTCATAGCTTCTGGTGCTTTGAAGATATTAGTATCAGAATCAGAGGTTAAATGGTCAGTAGAGACATTATTCCCACAAAGTGAACCAAGGTGCTTTTTCTGTTGCTGCTGGGGTCCTTTAAGGATACAAGGGGTGTGGGCTCCTGAGGAGAGGAACCAAGACTCGTTCCTTTTGCTTTGAACTTCCTCACACCTACCCTAAGAGGGCTCTGAGAGGATGAACAAAAGATTCCAGATAGAGAACAAAAAAGTCAAATTGTTTGGATATCTTCTAAATTATAGAATATCATTTACAACACTTGGAGGCTGTGATCCTGAGGCTTTTGAAACTCCCTGAGTTTTGGTTTATCTAAAAGTAATTGAAGTAAGAAAAAAAAGTATGATGCTTAAAAAAACACAGGCCATGGGACTGGAATGACTTGTCCTTGGCTCTAGGATGTTATCACAGGTAAATCAAGTTCACATCAACTCCTGAGTTTTCAGTAAAGCTTATTTCTATGACATCCAAGTCAAACTTGAAGTCAATTGTATGGCCATGCTTGTCTGGGTAATGGGTTTGTAGGAAAGCAATCCTGACAACTAACAGTATGCATGGTAATATAAACTGGGCCTTCTATGGAAGGCCGGAACACTGTCATGAGGCACATGACAGAACTTTGTCACCTGATGTCACTGATTCCTGCTTTAGAGGCACATGAGTCAAGTCAGCTCAATCTAGTTGTAGAGTTATACATGTCATAATGCTCTCCTGTTGTTTCTAGCTAGTCTGGCTTTTATTTTATAAGTAGTAGTCATTTTCCTCATGAAAGAACATATCTGAGTCATATTTGAACATCAAACATTTCATGTTTCCCCTGCAGTTCTTATAGATAGACTGTAAGTTCTTTCATGGCTGAGGTTTCTTCCTTCTAAATGGTTTACTGTATGTATTCAGTTGGTTGAGTGGAATCATCGGAGATCCATTTCTTTGGCCATCATAGGGCTTTAAAGAGATTAGTATGTTCACACGTGTTAGTCAGAACTATAAATGAGATAAGAAACTTGATGTTCTCCTTGCTTGTACCTGCTGGCAGCAGAGGTTTTCTTCTTTTGGTTGGGGGAGGTCGCTTCTCTGTAAGTACATCTTCGATGACTTCAAGGTCTTTAAAGATATTAGTTTTTTAAAAAAATATAATTGAGAAGAGGCAAAAACAATGACATGATACACAAAGATAGCTAAGCAAGGAGACTTTAAGTTAGAATGTTCGTTTTCTTCTAATAGCATGTATTTGCACACAGTCTGGATGGGCCTTGACTTGTTTGGGGAAGGTCCTAGGTAGTTTCTTGTCTTTGGCATTTCTGAGAGATGCTTTAAAGATATTAGTATTTCAGCGGTTGGGACCATACACATAAAACACGGAACATTTGACAAACACAAGATGAAAGGTTTTCTTGTTTAGAATCCCATGACAAGAGTGTACCTTCAGGTGAGGGGGGTTCAGGAATTTCAGGAACAGCCTCATATGACTTCAGCTCTGGAAACGCTTCTCGGGTTGTTTCAGACTCTTTAAAGATATTAGTAGGTTTACACTTAGATATTGTAAGAGAAAAACCAGTGAATTATAGAACATGTAGTCTGGGGCTCTTAAAGCCAATGACAATCATCTACATTTTCAAGCAGTTGAAATGTACCTGTGCGTGCCAGGGTTTCCCTCGTTTTACGAATGGTCACATAGGTTTTCTCTTCTGTAACAACTGTTTGAGGTGGTGCCGGCGCTTAAAAGACACAGTAAAGAAAAATGTTGTTTCTAAAGAGAGCTCCCAAGTCAATTTCATTCAGATTGAGTCGATGGTGCTAGATACCTTTCGCCACTTTGAGTCTTGCCTTCTGAGGGTGAGTCACATGCTCTTCTTCTATGACTGTCTCTTCAGATGCTTCATAAACTTTAAAGATATTAGTGCATAATGTAACTACAAGTGTTTCAAGATAGGCGGAGGACGGTACTAAGACTTATATGACACATCGTACACGTCCATCACCCAAGTTCACAGTGGTGAAACACTCACACATTAGTGACAAACATGAACGGAGCAGTAACGAGTTTCATTTCCAGTCTTAGCATGAAGGATGCTCAGAATTGCTTCAGGATTGTGGTAACAAAATTGAGGAATTTACCAGACAGGACCCCATGTAATTTCTTTTTTTCGTTATACCTTAGGGAAGCCATTGATAAAGTCGTATTGGTGTTATGTTTAATTTCATGCATGTATTAAGAATAGGGATGATGTTGAGTTGAATATGGAAAGCACACTTTCTGTATTTGACCTGTCAGAGTCATGTGGTCCTCTGAATTTCTAGGCAAATGCTTTTATACATTTTAAAAATCAAAATTTGATTTTGTGACTTCATAGCGTGATATACATGTGGAATCAATTTAGAGATTAGAAGCCAAAAAGAAAGGAGAAGGGGTTACAGCTCAGTGGTAGAATGCTTGACCGGGAATTATAGTGAGGAAATAAATGGGAGAAAAGCATATGAGGAGAATGAATGATTCCTCCAGCCTTTACAAAGGACTTTGTCTGGTAACAATGACCAGTCTTTAGGATAGAACAGGCAGGAGGAGGCAGTTGTGTACATTAATCCCAAACTACTACAAAATCAGTTTTAATTGGGAGCTTTCTAGATTGAATAAAAAGTGGAAGATTATATTGAGTATTAGCATCTTTACCATTTAGAATAGCCAGTCTACTCAGAACATTTCACTATTAAGGTTATCTTACTGTTTAAATTATTTTAGAATTTTCGAAAAAAGAAAATAAAAGGCATGCTACTTTTCTTAGGGCTCAACTGGTCTTTTAAATTTATATAAATTTATGATCATCTGAGCAGCACTATCCAAACCTTAATTATTGCTATGAAGAGTAAAAATGCACGTATATTTACTTATGGTAACACTGGGTCATCCTGAGTTTTGAATACTCTAACTACACTATCAGTATGGAGTTAAGGTAAATTACTTCATGGTCTGAGAAATGTAAATTGCCTCAAAGTGAAGAGATGTTTGGGTATAGAACAGATAATAGGACATGGGACTTTTCCAAAATTTGATAATGTTAAAGGTACAGGACAACTTAGTTTTTACATTGACGAAGAAGAGTAACTTCTCTAAGGGTGATGGATGTTCAGATGTCTTAATTTTAGCCAACATTTTTAGCATGCATGGATTTTATAAAGATATTAGTATATTTGCATTTTAACACTAAGTTGACAGACACAGAAGATTCAGAACACAGACAAAACAAAGGAGCGCCGTCAGCTTCTCTGAACTCACTGTATATCTCTGTGTCTTCAGGAAGAACAACCGGTAATTTTTCTTCTTGAATAATTTTCTTAGGCACCTCAGGAACTTTAAAGATATTAGTATACTAATTACTATTAATGACATATAAAGGAAATTAAGAATACAAACTTTTAAACCACAGAGATTTGAGGGGACACTCATTCACGCCACACAGTGAGCACAGCCAGAGTCACTTCGCACTGGAGTTAGCATCAGTGTGTACCTTTAGGCGGTGGGGCCTCGGGCTTTTTAGGAACAGCTTCACGGACCTTTTCTTCTGGAGTGATTTTCTTAGGTACTTCTGGTGCTTTAAAGATATTTATTTGTCTTATTTTCAAGAATGTCATAATTAGGTATAAAACATCAAGAGTAAAGCCGGGGTGGGGGGAGATCTATTAAATAGAATGTCCAAAATGTTAAGCCAGTACACTCTATGTCTCTCAACTGTCCATGATTCTTATTAGAGACAACTCGTTCTTGGGGGACAGTAGCGCTTTCTGTTGTTATTTAGGACTTATTTCTAGTGCTATAAGGTAGCGATTCCAATGTCAACTCCATAGGGGAAAAAAGCTGAGGAACCAGTGCTCACTACTGCCTAATAAGATGGCCAAAATGAGAAAAATCTTTGGACTTAAGGACATTTTCCACTCCTCCTGGTCCTGTGGAAAGAGTGCTCGCTCTTTCTCTCCTTCATGGAAAGTGGTTTACAGGGATTTACTGGCACTGAGGAATCAGCAGAGGCAGGTACCTTTAGGTGCTGGCACCTTCGGTTCTTCAGGAACACGGACTTTTTCTTCAACCACTATTTTCTTGGTCACCTCAGGTACTTTAAAGACAGCAGGGATAATTTCCTTTACTTCGAAACACTCAGAAAGATGTTAGCAGGCTAAACGTAAGAGAGTCGCGATGGGAGCAGAGCAGAGTCACATTGCAAAACAGAGACGTGGCTTCATGTACACGAGACGGCACTTTACACAGTTGGCTTTTGACAACAAACACGACCGTGAAAGTCCGTGGAGCACTCAAGTTACATCAACCAAACTTGACATAGACGACCGACAGCATATTGTCACGTGGTGCCCGTTCTGCTAGCTCTGGCAGTATAATGACACCGTTTTCTTCAGTGATAGCTTTACTATATACTCATTCTTAGTCTCAAATTATGTCTTAATGAGGATGATGGAAATGAATAAGGGAGGGGCACTACCACATATTTATGATGTATTTACAACCAACAGTTTAATACATCAATAATAATTAGGGAAACAGAGGTCTATCAATGATGAATAGGGAAATAGAAGTCTATCAAGAAGGAACAGATAATCAAATATACCAGAGGATGCCCACGGTCATAGGTCAGTAGGTTTTTGGGTTTGGTTGTTTTGGGATAAACACAACAGTGACATCATGTTCGTAGACTGCTTGTGGGCTTTTGGTCGTTTCAAGATATTAATTATTTTGACATTCCCCTAACACAAAACAGAGAACAAAAACACCAAGTCAAACACAAAGTTGTCAAGCAAGGAAGGAGCGACTGAAGACAGTTCCAAGAATTCAGTTTTGGCATAAAGTACCTTTAGCTGGTGGCTCTTTTCGAGGAATGACCTTAGTGGGTGGCTTTTTTGGAGGGATGACTTTCTCAGATACCTCAGGTCCTTTAAAGATATTAGTGTTTGGTTTAGAATAGACTCATAAAATACTATGAAGCACTACTTATATTTAAACTGTACAACAGGGTCTCATAAAACAGCTTAAGTCTTTTACATTTATATTATGCCTGCTTCAAGAGGGCTGTGATTTTGTCATTTATACAATACATTACTACATAAAACATACATATTCCATTATATTAGGCATGATTTGGGCATGATCTGGTAGTCCTGCAGACTATGCATGTGCAAGATTATGTCTTGCCCTTAGAATTTACCAGAATTTGGGTATCATGGTCAGTGCTTCATTTACTTCCGTTCTTTCTCTGATGAAGAGAACCACAAAATGGCCACTGCCTTCAGTAGGTAAATAGTAGTTACCGCACAGGTGACTCGGGTGTGAACGGTTACTCTGCTGAGGCCATAAATTTCTCAGTCAGCTGAGAAGTGTGTCAGTGAGTGAATGACACCTGTTATGCCGGTCCCTGTGAGAATCACGTAACTCCTGCTAGACTATAAAAATGAACCCACATAACCAATCATACAGCGATGAAGGGAGCATGGAGCTAAGTCAGTGTGATGCTTAATTCTCATGCCTGTAAAAATGGATGACTCTGTGTGGTTACCCTCTATACCTCATCACTTCCTCACAATCTAAACTGATGCTTAAAGTAGTTCACGGGGCTAATGGCTTGAAGGGGGCTGCAAGGGACTTTGAAAACAAAGTTGGTAAGCGCAAGATAAAACCAACGACAGTGTCTGCAGGATCTCCTATACCTTTTTTAGGTGGAATTTTGGGTTTTTCGTGGACCTCCACTTCTTCAGCCTCTAGAAACTCAATGACCCTGTGGACTTCTTCCACTTTGTGCTCTTCTTGGAACCTGCGCTCTTCCACCCGGATGAATTCCTCCACCTCGTGGAACTCCTCTTCCTCAAAGTACTCCTGTACCTCGTGGAACTGCTCTTCTTCGAAGGCCTCCTCCACTTGTGCTTCCACGAGCTCTAGCTCTATTCTTTCTTGGACTCGTTCTTCTTGCTGATAGGCAACTGATATTTTTTCCTCAAAAACAGCTTTCCCTGGAAGAGCATCTACTTTAAGAGATTTGCCTTTTTTTTTTTTTTTTTAAACAATAAGACGAAACAGAAAACAGATGTCAACTCAAAATGTAAGAAAAGCGAGTAAAAGAAGGCTCCTGTGAAAGGACATGAAGATCAAAGAACTTTCCAGAAAATACCTTTAGCAGGGGGCACAGCTTCCTTTTTGGGTACAGGGACTTTCTTTTCGGGGATTTTCTTCTTTTCTGGAACTTTCGCTGGTACTTCGGGCACTTTAAAGACATATTTTTAATATTTACAACCACCAAGAGTAAGCCTGGACATCGCACACCAAAAATAAGACACACAGACATAAAACATAGCTTAATGAAGAGCGGTTGAAGGACTTTGGGTTTAAAAGAGAAAGTGTACCTCTGGCTGGTGGAGCCTCTTTTTTCTGGACTGGAACAGGAACCTTTTCCTCAGGAATTTTCTTGGGCACTTTAAAGACATTAGGTGCCTCAGTCAGACGACAGTGCTCAATGATACGCACACACACACACACACACACACACACACACACACACACACACACACACACACACACACACAAAACTCAGAGACGAGTGGCTTCATCAGTGCATCTAGGGAGTTAACCTGTGCTGTTGGACAGCTCTTTTACAGGCGATGGGGATTCTTTTCCAAGCACTCATTTGTGCTGTCTGTATCCCTAGAAGCCAACCTGTGCTCACAAAGAAGCTTTGCTATTTTTTAAAACAGCAGATGTTACCAAAACTGGGCCTAATTTTACTACTTTTAATTTGATGAATTTTTTGACCCAATTATCACCCTAGAGTATCTAGACCTTGACCTAGGCCTCAGGGACTGTTGGGCATGATGTTATGTGCAAGGAGTCTGCTGTGATAGGGACAGCGGACCACAGTTGATGAAGATGCAGTCTGGGACATTAACTGAGCCAAGAATCAGCTAAGAAGGGACGTTTTATAATCTTGAATTTCCAGGTTAACTACGGAGCTTTAAAGTTATCTAACAATCAGAACAATTTTTTTTCCTGTATAAAATAGTACATATAGTGAAAACAGTTATAACACACAATGAAAATTTAGTTATACAGTGGAATGAAGTCTGAGAATAGCATGAGGATAGAAAGGATTATTTGTTATGTTCTTAATTACAGAGAGATCATGATGGGGCACCAAACTTTCCAGCTATTTAAATTAAGAGACGTCTAAAATAATTGAAACCAGGTGCACATGTGGACCCATTATTTCCCCCACGGAAACCGTGGGACATCGAAGGAAAGGGAATGCAGGACATTTTCAGTTGTAATTGTCAGTTTGAGGTGACAGGTATTTTAAGGTAGAATGAAAGAAGACAGCACTTTTTTTTTTTTTTTAGAAAACAACATCACTGTGGGGCTAAAGAATTGTCAGGGGTTGCTATACCTTTTGTGGGGGGCGCCTCGGCTTTCTTGGGGACAGGAGCAGGTGCTGCAGGCACAGCTTTCTTCACTACTTCGGGTGCTTAAAAGATATTTTACGGACATGTTGGAAAAAGCCACACGTATTAAACAGAACGACACCCCGTCATCCAAATGAAAACAGAGCAACACAAAACACCGATTCATTTAGGAAGATGTTAGCAACCTAACTGATCATAATGACCACCCCAGCTCAGAGGATAGCAACTCTGCCACGGTTTCCGTCTCCGGGGATAAACGGTTTAAGAATTAGTCTTGAAAATGAATGCTTTCACCACACAGATACATGGTTCTCCAGCATTTGAACTGAAAGCCAGCCACACTGAGGATTGCAAACTAGGATTGCAAAAAGTGTAGTAAGAGAAACAACATCTCCTCATTTATGGTCAGGTTGCGGGGAAGGAGGAAATGTTAGGGGAAAGGAAAGGCCCACAAAGCTCCAGTCATTACGAGTGTGCACCCTCCAGGCCTCGCGGCTGTGCTTCCAGGAAAGCATACGGCTAATGAGTAGGGTTGGGCAGCACCAAGGCTTTGGAATGCTGAACTCATCAAAGTGGCTGTACCTCTAGGCGGGGGCACCTCCTCCTCCTCTTCCTCCACCACCTCTTCTTCCTCTATGCTAGGAGGCTCTTCTGGAATCTCCTCTGGGGTAGGCTCTTCAGCTTCCTCATAGACTTGAAACAGATTATTTTGCAAATTATTTTTTTAAGTCCTTTGAATGTTAGATATGTTAGAATGAAATGACACCATCTTGAAAAAACACTCGGCCTCTTAAGAGCTCATGAACACTCACTCACTAACCTGAGGAAAAAAATATGCCCAGTCTTTAGAATACGTTAGGCTCTTTCCAATGTTGAAACTGGAAGGGGCCCCAGAGGATTTAGTTGGAATTATTAATATTTGGGGGGGGAAGGTGGGAAGATTTTTTAAAAGCAATTATCCTAATTAAATTATTCTAATTATTGTAACAAGCAATTATCCTGTTCCTAAATAATTTAGAAGTCCGGTTTTCTGCACCAGTTGCTTGAGTGTATCTGTGCTTATTCTGAGGCAGCCATCATGGCTCCTGAAGGCATTGGGTGAGGAAATTCTCCTCAGTATTCACATACAAAAGACAAAACGCTGACTTCACAGACTTAGAGAAGGAGAGAAGAATAAAGACGTTAGTGGGTCCTTTTCCATTGAAACAAGCCATCAACAAACAGGCTAAGTGTGCAAGAAGAAGGAACTGGCCGGCCCAGCTCCTCCTAGGCAAGCACTACTTTCTGTCAGAGCTGGTCTATTTATTTCTAGGGTGAAATGTACGTTATCTCCCTTATGTATGAGACAACAATAAGACAAGAATGCTGAGAGCTCCTGTTTCCTTAGGAAGTTATCTACCTTCGGCTGGTGGAGCTTCCTCTTCTTTAGGGGGGATGATCCGTTTTTCTTCCACCCTCTTAGGTACCTCAGGAACTTAAAAGACATTGATTGTTTTAGGCACTTGAAACTCATTGCTGAAGAAGAATACTTAAAGACCAAACTTCACATTTTCAACCCAAGAGAGCAAACAGCACAGCACAGAGAAGGGGAAGACACATGGTCACAGTTAGTTGAAGAGCAAGTGAAGGGGCTTGCGGGTCCATCGTGAGGTTATCTTGCAGCTGGACTCTCTTCTTTTTTAGGAAGAGTGACAAGTACGTGGTCACTTCTGCTCTTTAAAGATGGATAGTAGCTGTCATTTTAATTTTCAAGAATAACATACAGAAGAAAAACAAGGCAAAAAAAACCCCTCAACACTCACACAAAGAGGGGAACGAACAAAACAGCAGCACAGGTACAAGAAGCACGGTGACAAAGGTCAGTGGCAGACCAGAGAATGCCAGCACGTATGCCGAACATCCCGTGTGGATGACCCTTCGGGTCAACCACGGTGCAGCCAATGAGCATGTACCTTTGGCAGGAGGAACCACCGATTTCTTAAGGGCAGGGGCAGGCACCTTCTTTTCTGGTTCGGGTTTCTTAGGCACCACAGGAACTTTAAAGAGATTTTGAAATTTCAGTCTCACAAACACAAGGACACCGTGCACAACAGTAAGAGAAGCTATGCTCACAAACACTGAATAGGGCATTTTGACTTAGTGGGCGAAGGAAGGAGATGTCCCGTGTGCTTGGGAATGCAAGAACATTGGAGGTGCTGTACCTTTGGTGGGAGGAGCCTCCTCTTTCTTGGGAACAACTACTTTCTTCTCTGGCACTTTCTTCTTGATCTCCGGCACTTTAAAGACATCATTTCATGATAAGAATGTATTTTGAAGAGCAAGAAAGAAAAGCAAGAAGTCTGTCCACACAGGAAAACTATCATGCAACATTCACTCAGAACAGGGAGGGAATGTGGGTGGCAGCCCAACAGGATGACTGGAATTTTCAGGGAGAGGCATCAGCAAATTGCTGGTTATCTGAGGCCAGATGCTATCATTTCATTGACTTAAATTTTGCTAAGAACCTAGCTAATACCTATCTAAAACTATCAAGTGACTATACAGCCTGGCAGAAAACATTATACTGATTTAATATCGCTGTCACTGCTTTTTTGGGGGGAACATTATTGTACTTTAAGGTACAAATATACTTCCTAGGTACTGTCCCATGGCCTGATCTATGATGTTAAATACTAATTTTCTTCGTTCAATGATGTGATAATATTTCTTGTCTTATTTTATCTTATAGTAATATTAGACATTTATTAGTATCCCTATTTTATGAAGGAGCTAACTAAGGCTCAGATTGGCTAAAGGACTGGAGTAGAACAGCAAAGTTCAAAGTCAAGGTCCAATCAAAGCGTGTTGTGTTTCCATTTACTTTTGTGTTCTGAAAGGTATAAACTATTACTCAATGTTTTAATATAGTCAGTGCTTTGACATAAACTATTAATCAGTGTTTTGAGAAATACATTGGTTTTCTTTCTTTTCTTTTCAGGCTAGTGTCCCAAAGGCACTTATTACAACTGCAAGTATGAAGGATGAAATTTAAAACATGAACTTATGGAGGGGGCAACATTTGGAATGTAAATAAATAAAACAATTAAAAAACATGAACTTATCTATTTTTAGGTAAAAATTCTTTCTTATAGATAATTTTGATGGTCAGAGAATCTATATGAGGCATTACATGGTTTGAATAAAATTACATCAAGTGGAGTGGACATTTTGTAGTAGCTTTATGGTCATTCTGCCTTTAACCTTTCATGTAAGATAATGCTGTGTGAGCAGCACTAATAGAAAATAGTGGCTATTCGTATCCTCACCAGCTTTAGGAGTAAACTAGACAAACGTTACTGTCCCTTTTATAAGGGACCCATCTGATAAAGCTCTCGATGGCGAGGGCTGTGCGTTCACTCTGGGGTATACCTTTGGGAGGTGGTGGAGGCTCCACTTTTTTAGCAACAGGAACGGGGACTTTCTTCTCGGGCACAGTTTTCTTTGGCACTTAAAAAACATTTCATTTAAAGACATTAAGAACCACACACAATATCACACCTATAACAAAATACATCCAAGGACAGGACCACAAAAAAAAAATCAAACATCAAAAAGAATTTGAAGACGTGCAGATAATTTACAGTGGACAGACATATAAAGCAGGCACAGAGGGTAAGATGAAGATGAGCCTTTGATAACACAAGGCTCTGAAGACAACATCGTAGACTATTATATAAAGTAAGAGACAAAGAAAAAGATGGGAAGGCAGACACCAACATAGAAAGGGTCTTGATTCCAAGAGCTGCTGTACCTGGTGCAGGTTTTGGCACCTTAGGCTTAATTTCTGGAAGAACTTCTTCTTCCTCTGGAAGAACTTCCTCTTCCTCAGGTGGAACTTCCTCCTCTTCAGGTGGAACTTCCTCCTCCTCAGGTGGAACTTCTTCCTCAGGTAGAATTTCCTCTTCAGGAACAGTGACTTCCTCGAATGGAGCTTCTTCTTCTTCTTCTTCTTCCCGAGGCAGAGCCACAGGAACTGGGACTACTTCCCGTTTCTTTGGTGCTTTAAAGATATTTATTAAGTTTATACAAATTGTATGTTTGTGTAAAATATGGACGATTCCAGGGCAACACATAAAGCAAACATTCTTTGACTGCAATCATCACTGACATTGTCAAGCAATCGAGGTTAGTGTGGCTGGACAGCTCTCATTATGCTCCCTTTGTGCCCTGGTTCTGCCCGAGATTAATGTACCTTTCGGGGGTGGGGCTTCCATTTTTTTCAGAAGAGGCGTTGGTTTCTTTTCTTCTGGGACGGGTTTCTTGGGTACCTCTGGCACTTTAAAGATACCATGTGTCTTTAAGCATGTGTCCTTCCACAGTGTTTTATAGCCATAGATGTGATAAAGGATCACACGACAGGGAAGACAGTTTTAGCGGGACACTTTTACAAGCTCGTAGTTAGTACAGGGACATTTTCTTACAAGTGAACATTAATGTGAGATCCACCCCCTACCCGTGTATAAATGATGAAATAACATACCTTTTGCTGGTGGGGCCTCTACTTTCTTGGGAGTAGGCGCCGGCACCTTCTTCTCAGGCACGGGTTTCTTGGGTACTTCTGGCACTTTAAAGAAACGATTTAGGGAAAATTTTATGTAACACAAAATCATTGAGTCCAAGCACAGTCTGGAAAATTATGATGAGGCGATACAATCATAGTGAAGAAACCCCAAAGCAGCATTTCATGTTAAACATAGAAATGCTTTTGTAAAGAGATGATATTAAAGAGGTAGACCTAAAGAACATATTATTGAACCAATTAAACATTTTATTCTCATATAAATCTGAAACTCAATCATGTGCCCCAACCACGTTTGTATACCTTTGGCTGGTGGTGGTTCCACCTTTTTGGGAACAGGTACTGGTGCCTTCTCCTCTGGTACAGGCTTCTTGGGCACTTCTGGGACTTAAAAGATAATAAATAAGGTCACTGTCACGTTTTCCTAAGCACAAAGGAGTCTAGTGACTTAGGGACAACTGGATTATCGCAGATGTGTCAATAAGTTCACTGTAAGACAGAAGCTAATAACAGCCACAAAACAAGTTGCTAGACATGCAGGGGAGTTCCAATAAAAACCACCAAATAACATGGGACAGAGACACGAACAGCACACAAGGCTTGGTAATAGGTTTTGGCCATTTCGATGGTGTGAATCTATTTTTTCGCTAAGAATTCGCCACTGAAGAAGGCACAGGTGTTAAACAGACGCATGCGTCAATGGCCACATTTGGAGATGGGCACAGGGCAACTGGCTTCTGTGACCAGCTGGGTGGCTTTTGCTCTGGTTTTAACGTTATTAACATCACCACAGGGCAGGGACGACTGAGGCTCGGGAAGTTACATGGCACGGGGAAATGGCTTCAGTAAGAGCCGTACCTTTGGCGGGCGGAGCCTTCTCCTTTTTAGGAATAGGCACAGAAACTTTTTCCTCAGGCTTCTTGGGAATCTCAGGCACTTTAAAGACAGTGTGTACAGTTAGGTTCTGATCGCGAGGACCAACGCCCACATAAATAAAGCACACGGCAACACACAGGTGGCTGTAGCCGGAAGAAAGGCAAGAAGACAGATGGAGTCTCCTATGCGTGCGTCGTGGGAGGGGTTTATACCTTTGGCCGGGGGTGCTTCCTTCTTTTTGGGAACAGGAATGGGTTTTTTCTCTTCCGGAACAGGTTTCTTGGGTACCACGGGCACTTCAAAGATAGCAATAAGATTTGAAAACATTGTAGGAAGATATAAATGTGAAAAGCACAGAGTATCACATGCTTTAGCATCTGAAAGGGTCTTAGGGGTCAGTGCCAAGAACTCCCAGAATCTGACCCAGTCAGACCACCCAACTGTGTGAGCTGCTGCTTCCTTTCCATTGGTAGGCGTTTTCATCTACCTTTGACTGGGGCCGCTGGCACCACCTCTTCCTCAGCTATGACCTCCTCTTCATGGAGGTACTCCTCCTCCTCATGGATGTATTCCTCCTCATGGATATATTCCTCTTCATGGACGTATTCTTCTTCATGGACGTACTCCTCTTCGTGGACGTACTCCTCTTCTTCCTCTACGATGTATTCTTCTTCGTGGGCTTCTACCTCTTCTTTGAAGATGACGACTTCTTCTGGTTCTCGTTTTTTAGGCACCCCTGGCACTTTAAAGATACCATCTTTAAGTTGGCTACTTTGCAATTCCTCAATAAAGTTGAGACATTTTAAGAGCACAGTGTAACAAAAGATAGGCTTTCCGTTAACCACAGAATAACTTTAGACACAGAACTGAGCATGAATTCAAGAGGCAAAGAGGGGGAGGAGGAACACAAGCAAAGGGAAGTACCTCTGACAGGCGCTGCCACTTCCTTTGTAGGGGCGGGTATTTTTGCCTCTGGGACAACTCTCTTGGGCTTCATGGGCACTTGAAACATTAAGTTTAAAGGAGTTTTAGAGTCAGAAACAGGCCATCTAACCATCTCTAACCTTCTTGTACTTTAAATAGACAGAATAATTTTGTAGCAGTCTCTAATAAAACGTGTAGCTTTCTGTGTCAAATCCCTTCTGTTTTTCCATGGGAAGGACTCTGAATCTCACAGGGAAATTAACCCTTAGAGGTGCTCGAACAAGTTTGATGTACTCAAGCAAGTTTGCAATAACAGGGACAAATTGGAAATGGTGTGGGGTTTTTTGTTTTGTTTTGTTTTTAAAGATTTATTTATTTGTTATGTATAAGTGCACTATAGCTGTTTTCAGACACACCAGAAGAGGGCATCAGATCCCATTACAGATGGTTGTGAGCCACTATGTGGTTGCTGGGAATTGAACTCAGGACCTCTGGAAGAGCAGTCAGTGCTCTTAACCACTGAGCCATCTCCCCAGCCATGTTTTTTTTTTTTTTTTTTTTTTAATATAGTTCTGCTTACAGAGATATCCTAAAAAGTCCAAATTTGCAAAAAGTCCAAAGATTGCAAGGAAGTTGCCTAAGATAAAAGAAGAAAACCTGGGTGCTCAATTAGCTTTTTTTTAAAAAAAAATCTTCAAAATGACTTTGGAATAGTTTTGACTTTTCAGTGTTTTTTTTTCTTTATATTAATTTAACTATCTTAGGAATATGCTAAACGGTCACTGCATTCAAACAAAAATATTCTGTCTGGCAATATTGTTGTGCCGGGGCAATGCAGAACCCATGTGCACGAGGCTGTAGGAATATTCTGAAGTAATGTTAGAGCTAGCGCTGGAGATAAGCACTGTGAGAGACAGCAAAGGGCTCCATTCTGGGAAGAGGAGGTTATACCTTTGGCAACTGGTTCAGTCACCTGCTGCTTTTCACGTTTGGTAATTGAAATTTGTATTTTTTCTTCCACAACTTTCTTTGGTTCTTCAGGAGCTTTAAAGATATTGATCATGGAAGATTATCACAATGAATCTCACAAATATCATAGACTAAATAAATATCCACAAGGCACAAAGACTTGCCATGTAAGAAATGGAACTAGACAACATATTCAGCAACAACAGAGAACAGCGGACATGGCCGTGAGTCAAGGTCGACACAATGACAGAACAGAGGTGACGGTACTGTTTGGAACAGTGACTGCTCTATCGTGTACCTTTGGGTGGTAGAGGTTTGAGTTTCTTTTGAATGACCAGAGGTGCTTTTTCTTCAGGGATGGCTTTCTTTGGCACTTTAAAAGACCAATAGTAAGAGATTTACCAACCCGAACTAGATTCTCAAGGGGGAGAACAAAAGGCTAAGAAATATACGACACAACATAACAGTCTCAAACGCACAACTTATACACATCCACTTCAACACGTCTCCACAGTGGACAGACAGAGAAAACAAAAGACTCTATAACTGGTAATGTTCTCACTCTACCTTTTGGTGGGGGGGCCTTGGGTTTAGCAGGCACTGGTTCTTGGGCAGGTTTCGGTGGAATAGGCTTCTTGGGTTCTTTAAAAGCACATACAAAGTGTTTAATGTTAGACTGGAAGGCACAAGTCAAAAATGCTCGTTAAGATAATTGGTCTTCTATGTCCACAGGACAACCACAGTCTCTAGAATAGGAGTTAGAGGTAAGTAGAATAGGTTCCAAGAGCCCTGGCTGAGCAAGCTATGTCTGCTTTCCTTGTGGCCATTCACCTCAATTAGGCCACAGGCGTGCTCGCAAATCCTCATTTCATCTCAGATAGGCAACATGCGATGCAAAGTTTTCTATCTTGGACATTGGTCCAAGGGCTTCTGAAACCATGCAGACTCCTCTCAAAGAAACAAGCAAAACCCTTAAGCAGCGAGGGGACATAGATTCGTTTCAGATTTCTAGTAGGAGTTGATTTGCACGAACTCATTATCTATTTTACAGCACAGGAGGCGCCCAGAGTCAGAGCTCCTCAGGCACACATCTCATCTTCGTTAGGGGAAAGACTGCTTTGTCTTTCTTAGAAAAGCAGTCCGTGTCAAATATCTGATGCTGGGTGCCCTGTGGGCAGGGCAACCTAACAGCAGCCTTCAGATTGATAGAGCTATTTTCCTCTTCCAGAAGTGAACTTACGAACTGACAAAGCTCTTTCCCCTCGACTGCCATCCTACCGTAGTGGGTTCTAAGCATGCTTAGTGTGGTCTGCAGGGCCGCCATACCTGGGACGACGTATTCCTCCTGCTCTTTAGCCTCCTCGTGGTATTCCAGCTCACGCTCTGCATATTCATCGTACTGGTCATATTCTTCTGTGGGCTCGTATTCCTCATACTCCTTATACTCCTCATAGTCCTCATAATCCTCGTATTCCTCCTCCCGGTGTTCCAGAACAGTTTCTTCTTCTCGGGTGTAAGACCATTTCTTCTCTTCTGTTACAGTTACTTCTGGAAGAGTATTGACACCAGGCAGCATTTTATTCGAGGCCCAAACGTTTAGTGACAATGTGCTTCGATTTCATTCCTTCAAGACAGTCTCCCACACTGGCTAGAGGTGACCTTGGTTATCTTTTGATGGTAAAAGCATCACAAAATGCACATCAACTAGTCGCGATGTTGAGTGTTCAAGTGCCTGACTCCAGTTAGGGGTAAGCAAGGAGGGTAGAGGGGTTAAACCGGCAACCAGCAGACAAGGAGACACACGCGGCTTTATGCTTTAGGCGATCGAATCAAAGGGCAGTGTACCTTTAGTGGGGCGGGGTTCTCTCTTTGGAACTTCAATGGACACCTTTTCTTCTGTAACGGCTCTCTTTCTAACTTCCGTCACTTTAAAAGAGCAATGGTTAGAAGTAAGTGGCAAGCGTCTGGAGATAACTGTGTTAAGAGAACGTTGGCAAGAACAACCCAAGAGAAAACCCAAGCATGACGCTCCTTTAAACTTCCACTAAAACCGTGAGAAAAATCAATGGGCCTGAAAGTCCACATCATTCCATACACCAGAGAATACTTTTCCCCAAGCTGCTTAGTGTTTCAGAGAGGCTGGATGATCAGGTGGGATTTGTGAGAGAGTTAAGAGAGACAAGCTGCAACAATGGATGTGAAGCTGAGAATGGCCTTAGGACGGCACTTGAACTTCACCGACAATGTTGGCACCCTATCCCAATGCTCCCACCCCCGATCCACTGGGGCAGTGCAGAACATTGAGGAGTTAAGGAAATCAAAACTGTCACCAAAGGTCACCACATAGAATAAACATCAAGACAGATGAGTTTGAGATGGGACAGACAGACATATTAGATGACAAGTACATTTTAATGTAAACTCTGCATGTTTGCGTGTGGGGTACAAAAAGGTCCTTTCCACAATCGGAATTATTTAGTTTTGCAGTGGTGGGGGGCGGCTTTACTCATCCCACTGTCCATCTGCATTTACGTCACTTCCCCTAACGATGCCAGTTTTACTCCACTCATCTCAAGACCTCAAAGCTTATTTCTATCCCTGGAAGGAGTCATTATACCTTTAGCCGGTGGCTCCTCCTCTCTTCGAGGTTTGAGTTTGGGAAATTTTTCTTCAGGGACAACTTTCTTAGGTTCCTCTGGCACTTTAAAGACAGATTTCACTTTTAAGAATTGTTTTTCTTCATTCAGACCAAAAAAAAAAATACATACAAACCACAGAGGAGTGACACAAACATAAAAGATTCAGCCCTTAGCAAACTTCAGACATTCTACGATATTTTAAAAGAAGACAGTGACACCCCTCCCCTCTGTGCCCCTCAGTCTAACGAGAGCAAGACAAGGCAACGCTGACTTATGGGAGGGCAGGTGTACCTCTCGCTCTCGGAGGCGCCTCCTTTTTAGTTACAGCCACAAGAACCTTTTCCTCCTGGGTAATTTTCATGTGCTTTTCGGTCACTTGGAAGACAATTTTAGAATTAACATTCTATAACATTTAGAGTAGAATACACACAAACAAACAAACAAACACACATATACATACACACACATATACCTACACATACACACAAACACATATTCACACACACACACACACACACACACACACACACACACACACACGCCAGAAAGTGCTGTGGTTCTAGACTAGAAGATTTTATAAGACACACACAATAAGTAAGTGAGACTTCATAAAGCCACAGCACGCACCATCACAGACGCTAACTAACAGTCTACACAGAAAAACTGTGACCCTATAGATGGTGGCTGGAGGAAGGAAGGCAAGACTCTAAGCTTTTGTTTTTCTTCAGGGGGATGTCATTTACCTTTGGTTGGGGGAGGTTCTTCTATCTCAACCACTTCTGCAGGAACTCTCCTTTCTGGAACCGGTTTCTTTGGTTCTTCAGGTGCTTTGAAAACATCACGCAATGTGGTCAAACATAGCGCAAAGAGTGCCAAACCTATGCACAGTTACTTTCTTCCCAATGGGATAAAGACATGAGGAGTGCATCAAGTCACCCTCAAGACAGGGAATGAGGTGTCCCCTAAGAGTAGAGTGGACCCCAATATACCTTTGGCTGGTGGCACTTTTTTAGGAGGTGGTGCAGGAACTTTCTTCTCTGGTATTTTCTTCGGTGGTTCAGGAACTTTGAAAATATTAAGAATATTAGTTTATCTTCTTTTAGAAAATATTATTTGGGGGCCGCATCACCCTCTTTGTAAAGATCTCGCAAGTACACCAACACGAATGACTATATAACAAAGTGTCTGTACAAATTCTGACAAAACCTTAACGATGCATGGAGGTGTTGCCAGACATGGCGAGACAGACAGAACTGCACGTCTGTGAGAGAAACCTTACCTTTAGTGGGTGGAGGCTCCTCAATTTTAGCAGGAACTTTTGGTTTTGGTATAATTTTCTTTTCATGCTTCTCAGGCACTTGAAAAGATTATAAAATATACTTGTAGAAAATGTACACTTTTTTCAATAAATATGTAAGGGACCTTTTCATTAGTCATGCTATTTATTATTTGCAATATGGATGGTAATTTTTTTTATGGGCGAGCATAACAAATATAGGGATATAATACTTAAGAGATGGGGTACCTTTGGCTGGCTCAACTTCTACTCTCTTAGAGATAACGTGCAGCTTTTCTTCCACAACATACTCCTCAGGCTCTTCCAACACTTTAAGGACATCGAATTCAAAGAAGAAAAAGAAAAGTAGACATTTTTTCATGTTTAATTTTAACCATAATTTACCACGTCAAAGCAATAATCAACATTGTCAAACTTTAGCGTTTGCTAAATCCTTGATGGTTTCCATTTGAAATCCCAGAAGAATATTTGAACCAGAGCTAATAACGTAACAAAGAGCACTCGCTTCACTAATTTACTGTAGATCACACAGACGGCAAGGCTCTGATTCACAGGGATAACAGGGCATGCACGCGACAAAATACCAGTTCAAGAGACTAAACAAATACCACAGGATTGGAAACTGGGTTGTTTTGTTTAAAAAAAAAAATCCTAAGACTCTGGGTTTGAAGGCAGAAAGGCAGAAACATAAACTTAGGGGTAAAAAGCAAGGTAGTCCACGCGACCGCTCCCCAGTTTTGTGGGGTAGCTGTGGTAGAAGAGACAAGAGACTTCATGTAATGTTTTTTGAGCCTGCGTGTATAAAGTTTACATAGAATGATTGTAGAAGAGGCTAATTAAAAACACCCGTGTTGTCTAAAATGCAACGAAGCTTCAGGTCCTGCCTTCTTTTAGCTTAATGCAGACACAAGAATCACTGAGCAACTTGTTCTTCCTTGCTGGAAGCACCAAAAGTTTGGATAGCATCCTGCATCAGAAACTGAAATGGTCCCAGACCTAAGAGATAAGATGTTCCACGTGTGTGCTTTGTATAATTCCCCACACATTTCTAGCAAGAATAGTTTTCAAATCCACCAGGTTCCCGACCACTTCTGTGGTCCATTATAGGAAACACAGCTAGACTGTTAGGTTTGTTTGTGAGTCATGGCCCACCCCATTGCAACCTAGATTATTCTTCTAAGTGTGTAAGTTCTGGATTTCATGTGGAGTTTCATTCCAAGTGAAGGAAGGGGATGTGAAGGGTCCCCTTTTATTAGCCAGAGATGTATGTGAGAACAACTGAGGTTCTCAAAATCTACTCAAGGGCAGGGTCCTGTTGGTAATGAGTGTACCCATTTTCCTTTAAAACAGAGCTACCCTAGTCCCTTATTGGGAAGGCTCCTTTGGATATACAGCATTAGCTGGACAGTGGGATTTTCCCAGGGAACACAGCAGTGCTTTTTTGACCAAAAGGGAATCTCATCAAGATGAAGTTTTCTGTTTCAATTGTTAAAAGCATCATGAGTTGTCTTCATAGCTGATGCAACAGCCGGACAAGTCTGTCTGATTGCAGATACTACGTGACGCTCTTTTCTCTATGTGGGCTAAAGGAAAGCCCCCTCAGTTCAGTATGTTTTGACAAATATGCCTTCGACTTCTACAAGCTTAGTGTATCATATATTTTCTTGTTTCCTTATAAAAAGTGAATATGTGAATTAGGAACTGGACAGTCCACTTAATAGTACTCCCGTTTGTGTGTTGTGGGAAACATGGTTTGAGAAACACCATGTATACACCAGATCACCAAGGTGAAGTGTCTATCAGCCTACCACACTGAAGCCAAGTCCTCATAAAAGGAGGCTTCATAAAAGGAGGTACCCACAGGAGGACGCCCACCCCCTTCAGTTGTCTGTAACCACAAAGCCATTACCTCTGAACAGCTCAGGAAGACATGGAAAAGAAATTCACAGGGCGTTTACTTTCATGTAATGAATGCTCTTGAAACATTTGTTTTGATTAATAAGGCACCTGTTCTAAGGCCAGTAGATGAATCTGTGTCATGCCTCTTGGAGGACTTTCATAATTGTCCCATACAGCAATCATTCCTCACTTATTTTCTGCCATTTACCTTCATATTCTGTGATCTCTGCTTCCTCCTCATCTCTTTCCTCTTCCCTATACACCGAAACGGACACCTGTTCCTCTTCTTCAGAGTAAGTCCATTCCTCCTCTGTAGATGGGTTAAAAGAGAACATTGGATGTAAACTCAGTGGGCGAGAACACATCCAGCTGCCGTGTGTTCACTACAGATGGCTGAAGATTCTTCTATCTGCTTAGGACATGGGACTTTCTAACTACAAGAGGGAAAGAGACAAAGACAAGAGGAGACTAAAGCCCAAGACCAAGAGAAATAATTGAATTACGCCCCGGAGGGTCCAAATTAAAACGATATCCTTTTCATCGCCTTATTCACTTTATAAGAATGACTCAAGACCAAAGTAGACACAAAAGATAGTTCCAGAAGGTTACAGCAGATGTATTCCAATACCAACACAAGTTGAAAACATGTTCTCACGAAAACATTTACATCCTAAAGAGGAGAGACCCCTCCAAGAGAGCTGTTCACAGATGCCACCTGCCTCCCCTCTGGTTATATACCTTCGTGCCGCATGAGTTCCACTCTCTGAGGAACCGCCATAGATAGTCTTTCTTCTGCAGCAAACCTTTTCTCTTCTACAACAGTTTTCTTAGAAACCTCAGCTTTAAGAAAGCATCAAGGTTGAAGCTTAAAAACCAATGATTACACCAATCCCCCGTCCCCCTAGAGTTTGGGAAAGTGTTGCAGTACACCACTTTCATTAGCAAAGTGGATGAAGACATTACCCATCCCAAGGACACATACACAGAAGTCTCTCAGAAGCAAGACAAAGAGGGAACACACTGGACCGAGACAGCAAGAAGCACTACAAGATTTCTATGGAAGACTGAGGGCAATCCTACCTCGGGGAGGAGCTTTCTTAGGGACGGGAACCGGAACAACCTCCTCGGGAACGGGTTTCTTGGGTGGCGCTGGCACGTTAGAAACATTACGCATGGTTAGAGCTCTGTTGCTCTGCGGCTGAAGCCCAGTGCAGAGCCTGTGCCCCCCACGCTCTTCACGCACCACAAAGCCCACAAGTCATCCTTGCCTTGAAGCATAACATGGTGAACGATAGCTTTTGCAAGACAGCTGGCAATACCTTTTGGTGGGGGGACTTCCTCTTTTCTAGGAACAGGCCTTTTTTCTTCGGGAACTTTCTTCTTTGGTATTTCTGGTACTTGAAGAATAACATTTATATATGTGTATATATTTGAAAATTTCATAGGCAACTGAACACAGAACAGGCAAGCCCACAAAGAAAGACATGCAATTAAAGAAGCTTGGAAGAAAGACACGGTTATTTTATAGAGATGTCATGGGGTACCTGCTGGGGGTGGGGACTCTTCTCTTTGAGGAATGATGGTTATTTTTTCTTCTGTGACAACTTTCTTCTGCACTTCAGTAACTTGAAAAGACATTTGAGGGAGGGATTGGGTTTATATTTTTCGAAGTAGCTCACATACATAATTATTTTGAAAGAGCCCAGAGAGGTAGACGCTTGGGTTGTGTTGTCACTGACCAAAACATATCCACTTTGAATTAAACAAACTAGTTAACAGACAGACACACACTGTTTCACACTGGAGACATAACACCTGGGCCCCCGACTAGGCAAGTAAGCCTACCTTTAGGTGGGGCGGCTTCCTTCTTCTTTGCCACAGGAACGGCAGTCTTCTCTTCAGGAGCAGGTTTCTTTGGAGCCTCTGGGACTTAAGGTTTTAAAATAGCAGGTCAGTACAGGCATGTTTCATTTCAGTGACTAGACAGGGGCACATCTCCAAAGCGACACACACAGTGCATTAATGTTATAGACCGTTCACTGGTATAAGTAGAAAGATCCCACTTTAACGTCATGGTAAAGTTATCTGTCACGTACAATGTTTCAGAAGCATTTAAAAGATTGAAACGAGTTAGGAAACAGAAGTGTATATAGGATCAATTCCTATCTATCATAGAATTCATTCATATATGTTAGTATGATTTTTTTGTGTGTATATGTGTATAGGTATATATTGGTACATGTGTGTGTGTGTATGTTTTGGGAGGGTAAAAATAACCTTGGATGTTATTTCTCAAGTGCTATGTACTCCACCGTTTTCCGTTAAGACATGGTCCTTCACTGGCCTGGACCTTGCCATGTAGGCTATACTCACTGACTAGTGAGCCCCCAAGGAAAGCCAGTTGTCTCTACTCCCCAACCCTCAAGTGTTCTTGGATACAAGTGTTCCACTATGGCCTTTTACTTGATTTCCAAGTATCAAACATAGTCAAGGCCAGCATTTTACTAAGTTTGCTTCACCCTCATCAGTATGATCTGATGCAAACACATCAGCCATTAGTATACTGCTAATGGAGAATGCGGGTAGAGTGTGTAGGAAAAAGTCTTCATACACTGTTTTGAAAGAGGGATAAATCGTGATACCATATGACCTTTCTAAATTACAGTTATAACACTGTAGAATAGTTATACCTGTGTAGCTGTCCCCCGCTGACGACATTCTGAGTTTCTGTTTCTGGTTGCCTAAAGTATAATCAAAATGTAGGATACCTTCTAGAACAGTCCTTCAGTAGGACAGTATGCCAATGGCTGTAAGGACCTTTATGTCATAAAATGTTGTGTATGTATGCACAGGTATTTTTCTGTAAGAAATTCTGTCCTTTACAATACACTCCCAAATGTTTATAGTAGCTTTAAAGAATTCCAAGACACGCAGGGAAAATCAATGTCAAAACTCTGTTCTCCCTGACTGAAGACTCGCCATATTCACAGCCGCCAACCCTCTCCCATCAACACAGGCTCCCTCAGTCTCCTCAACATGGACACACAACAATGTCTTAATGAAGACGACACACACATAAGGGTGAAACCCAGATGTCTGGGTGTATAAACATGTCTGTAAAAGATGTTCCACAAATCCTTCCCAAGGATGATATTAAATATTTAAGGTTTGACATAATTACTTCTTATAATGCTTTTTTGGGCACAGCCTTAGGAATGTTCAGAACAATAAATGATATATAACAAGGGTACAACCCCGAAGGTGACACACATGCTTTAAACATGGGTAACTTGCTGAAGAGATAAGAGACAAGGACAACACAGTACAAATGAAGACTGTGCAAAGCACAGCTGGCCCCCGGGGGTGACAGCTGTCTCCACCAGGTGTTCTGGATACCTTTCGGAGGGGCAGCTGGCTCTTTCTTGGGAATAGGAACTGGCTTCTTCTCCTCCGGCACAGGTTTCTTGGGAGCCTCGGGAACTTTAAAGATAACATTGTCGAAACAGTGTTGAGTGTTACAGTCTTCTGAGACATTTAAGATGACAGGAAAGCACAAAGTGTCACTAAGAGCTTAAGAATTAAAAAGTAGTTTAGTGTGCTCTGCTTATGGCTAAATGGAATGTTTAGTACATCAATACCAGATAGACATCATACACATGACACCTGGTAGACGAACACCCAGTTAGGGTGGTCTGGCATCTAAAACTGTTATTAATATTTGTTACCGCAAATTAATGACACTGACAGATGGAGAGTTAAACATAGGAGAGACTGTTTACTGATGACGGTTTGTTAATCCGTCGGTCTCACATACAAAAGAGCCAAAAAGACAGAACCCATGAAATGCCATTCTACCTTTGACTGCTGGGGGCTCCACCTTCTTAGGGATGGGAACAGGGACCACTTCTTCTGGAACTGGCTTTTTAGGTGGTTCAGGGACTTTAAAAGAAAGGCACCGTGTTTGAGAAACTGCTCATGTTGACAAGACATACATTCTTATAAGATTGGAGTAAAGAGTAGAGAGATGTTCCTTTTTGACAGTTGGGTACAAGAAAATCATAGCTTAGAAGTCAAGATTTGTGGAGATGGCTGAATGGCCAAGTAGAAAAGGGACAACCATGATTATCACTTTAATGGCACGGGTTTCAAGAGTGGAAATAGTGGAAGAACTCTTGCTTTGTTTAAAGTCAGTTGGATGAGAACAATTAGGTGATATTAAGTGTTTTTTAAATTTGGCTAAGGGAAAAGAATATAACTTTGGTGTAGAGTCTAGAGTCCTCCCTCCCTCCCTCCTTCCTTCCCTCCCTCCCTCTCTCCCTCCCTCTCTCCCTCCCGCCCTCCTTCCTCCTCCCTCCCTCCCTCCCTCCCTCCCTCCCTTCCCTCCTTCCTTCCCTCCCTCCCTCCTCCCTCCCTCCCTCCTTCCTTCCCTCCCTCTCTCCCTCCCTCTCTCCCTCCTTCCCTTCCTGCTTTGTTTCCTTCCTTCCACACAGGGTCTTACTATGAGGTCCAACTGGCCTGGAACTGCTTATGTACACCAGGCTAGCCTCAAACTCATGGAGATCCGCCTGCTTGTGCCTCCCTACCATTGGGGTTAAAGATGTGCACTACCTTGTCCAGTGGTTACTGTATCTTTTGATTTCAGTGGTGGGGTAAATAGTGACACATCTGGCTGACAGTGTGACTAGTATTTTACAGTTCTAAGTTAGAAAGATTTGGCCAATAGGCGACCATCACATTGCATCCTTGCTGTACAAAGAGCAGATGCAAACAAACCCAGAAACAGAGGGAGTAATAAAATGCAGAAAACCAGAAGTTAAAGGTTTTGAGTATTAAGGAATTTCTAACATAATTTACAAAACTGAGGTTTTAATACTTCTGGTATATCGAACTCCTAACTGAGAAGATTCTCTTCACATTTCATACAAGCTTTAGTGAGCTGTATGAAACATCTTCCTCACATCTTATTTCCAAACACACGTCACCAAATTGAAGTGCTCAGAGACAGGGAGTGGAACCGTGTATGCTTTACCCTTGTGCTTCCTTATGGCCATCCTACTCTCTCTCCAGTGAGCTCTCTGTCCATCCAGTCAACTCTGTGACTATTTCTGATAATTAGTATCAGTGTAGTTACACACTGACCATGAATTTTGCCTGAAAGTATTTTTAAACATAGAATGAATTACTGATACCTTTGGGTGGTGGTTCGATCTTTTTGGAAACTGCAACGTGAATTTTCTCTTCAGTGACAGTTTTCTTTTGTACCTCGGGGACTTTTAAGAAAATATACATCTTAATTACTGATAGCTCATGCTGAGGGTGGCAATTGTAATTTACTAAGAATATCAAAACAAAAAAAATTAATTAAAGGCAACAGACATGAAAGGGGAAAGACAACAGAGAAATACAAAGAGACGGAAAAGCCTACACCATCACACGCCAGGCAAGAAGGGAATTGGAAAACTCTGGTTTTTATCTTAAACTCTCTGTCTTCAGCTGTCAAATTCAAAACTGGCAGATACCTGTGACAGACACCTCCTCCTCGGTGTGAGAGGCAAAGAACATCTTTTCTTCTGAGATAACCATCTTCTTTGTGTGCACAGCTGGTACTTTAAAAAGAGCATTGCCATGTTAGTCTTTCTCTTTCCAGGACAGGACATCAGGTGAGACACAGAGAGTCTACCATAGGACGGTATACAATGTGCAAATCTCTAGACACAGACTGAGTGGGTTAGTATGAGAGATTAACAACGAGTTCAGTTTCAAGGAGAAAACAAATCATGTTTTGCTCTGGCTGGACAAACCACCCATGCAGTCTCATATCAAGTGCTATTAAACGAAAATCAAATAGCCACAACTTCCCCAAACCTATTAGAATCAATTTGTTTAAATGGGAAATAGGACACGCAATGTAATCACACTGCATGGCGAAGTTAGAAGATTACTCGTCAAACACAAAACCTTCCTTAAATTAAAAAGTCATTTCTAAGCAAGACCGGAAGCAAAAATAAAGTTATCGGATTATACAGAGGTATAATCCAAAATAAAATGTGTACGACAGAAACTGTAAAGTATTCACGGTGCTTTTGAATAATTCAGCAATGTATGCTCAGATATCTATATGCATAGCTTAGAATAAAGACGTATACCTTTCACTTCAATTACTTCTTCCTGCACCGGAGTCCGGGAAGGTTTTTGTGGAACAATCTTCTTGGAAACTTCAGGTACTTTAAAAATACGTACAAATATATTTGCATTGTGAAGGATATTTCATAGCACAAAATTTCAAAAAAAAATGTCAGCTTGGGTGACTACATAAATAACATGTGAGCAGATGACGTCTGTACAGGTTACTAGAAGATTCTTTAAATGGCATCGATACCTTTGGTGACTTGAACTTTTTCTTCCTCCATTCTTCGAGTAGTCTTTTCAATTTTTTCAACTACTGGCTTCTTTACAACTGCAAACATTTTAAAGAAATTGCAGTACTTTTAGAATTTCTATTAAAATCCTCTCTCTTGCTCTGTACATACACCCATAGGTATGCAAATATGTATACAGATACACAAAATAGTTTGAGAGGCAGGCAGGTTTCGTGTTTTCAACCTTAAGTACGAGTTCCCGGAGCTGTTTGTATTTATTTTAATTTTACTGTGACGATCTTTTATCTTAGTATTTTTCTATTTCGAGTAGATATAAATTCTGAAGACAGAATTCCCAGGTACAATAACGTCTGAGAAGTTGTGCCTATTGGATTTAACTGTTGGTTCAGTCAGCCTTGCCAAACAAGCCACGAAAAGGACAGGAATACTCTGGCTTATTTAAATGATTGTAACCACATACCTTTGGGAGGTGGTACTTTCTTTTCAGGTACTTTGGCTGGGATTTTCTTCTCATGTAAGTCTTTAAAAAAAAACACACACACACACACACAAGATAAAACCGAGATGCTTAAGTCAGCCAATTCTAACGGGCTGCATTTTTTGCAGATGATAAAAAGCTAAGCATAATTTTGTATCGTATAAGGAATTTGTCATGTTGGAGATTATGTAACCAACATAACTCTAATTCAGAGTTTCAAGACAGAATTAAGTATGAAGGCACCTGGGGTGTGGCCTTAGTACTGGGATTAATGGTTCAAACTGCAATGCGACAGCATCATCTCACTAGTGATGAGATCTTCTCTAGAGATCAAAGGATTAAAGACCCACCGCCTTACGGAAACCAAAACGTTCATCTTTACTTTCATGGCCATCACACATCAAAGAAATAACATAAAAAGGAGTGGAAATGAGGCGTAGAGGAAGAATGGCCACGCAGTGGATGCATACCTTCGTGAACCTCCTTCTGAACCTGAATTATTTCCCTTTCGTGGTAAATCTCTTCCCACTCTTCCTGTCCTTCATCGTAGCCCTCTTCTCTCTCATAGTATTCCTGTCCTTCTTCATAGTCTTCCTCCCACTCCTCGTGGACTTCCTTTTTAGCTTCCACCTTGATCTCCTCATAGTCTTCATCTGGTTCTTCATAATACGGTTCCTCGTCCGGCTCCGTGTACGGCTCTGTTTCCAGCTCCTCATAGGGCTCTTCCCAAGGCTCTGTGTGGACTTTCTTTTCGTAGACTTCTTCCTTCCGTTCATACACAGCCTCTTTTTCTTTATGAATCTCTTTCTTTCTGGTGATGGTTGTTATTTTTACCTCTTCAGCCTTAGAGGACACGTCAATAATTTCAGATGCTGGAAGGCAAAGGGGTGGGGGGAGGATCATATTAATTACGCCCATTGGAAAGTTTTATCCAAGAGGAATCCACAGTTGTTCAGTACTGAGCGTGGCAGATGCTGTAGTAGTAGGCTGATAATCTCTTACGGTTTGCTTTGCATGGGTTCCATTTTATTAACTAGGCAACATGACAGTATCAAAATGCTCTTGATTTGAGGATTTTTCTTCTAGTGTCAAAAGTATGGATTCAATAGACAGCTTCGCACTGCTATTCCTTCCACTGTTCTATGTGAACTCCAGTTTGGAGAGCTCCTAGCAACTCCCCAGGAAGCTGAGATCAACGTTACTTATAAACCCTTAACACTCGTGTGGATTACAATGGAAAGTTTAGAAGGGGCTCTTCCCTTTCCTGGAAATAACCATTGTTTCTGGCCTTTTCCACAATGGCCAAGAGAACTGGAACATTTTATAATAACCGGGAAGACTGATATTTTAAAACAATAAAGAGAATATGTGCAAACTTCAGGAGTGAATTGTAAAATGCTTAATAATTCCTTTTTACTTACGTTTTGCTGGAATCATGGGAGTAGGAGGTGGAGGCTTCTTGGCAACTTCTGGGACTTCAAAAAAAACACAAAGTGCATGTTTACATTTAGGCTGTGGGTCGTTTAATGCTTACTAATCTAGAGTGCCTAGATTGTGGGCATTTGCATAGGAATTATTACTAATGTAGCATCCCTTACATGAGCGGCATAGAACCCCCATCATTTCCAAACCAAGTTAATATGAATTGCTATGACAAGTCAGGGTAACAAACTGCTTGGAAGCTGGGGTTTCATTAACTCCAGCCTAAACCAGTTTAAGCTAGTTTGAAAGAATTCAGATGTAGAAGAAATAGCAAAGGAATGCATACAGGGTCTAGTGCTTAAAACTCATGCCTTTGCTCTTTTCAGTTACTAACTTTAAAGTTCAGCAAACACCCGTGCTTTCAAAATGACCACTCAGCAAAGCCTGTGTGATGGTCGGTGCCCACACCCGTGTTGGCCTTTGGGTGGGAGGTTGCTGTGCTTTCCCTCTGTGTCAAGAGGATAAGAGCTGCCCTTTTACATTTGTCATCTAAATGTCTTCCATAACCCCTCCAAGATAAATTACATTTCTCCTAACGGTGCCATTTTCTGTCTTCAAATGGTAAGATAAGACAAAGTGTGGAGCAGAGACAAGGAAAGGCCATCCAGAGACTGCTCCACCTGGGGATCCATCCCATATACAGTCACCAAACCCAGACTCTATTGCTGATGCCAAGAAGTGCATGGTGACAGGAATCTATCTGATATAGATGTCTCCTGAGAGGCTCTGCCAGAGCCTGACAAATACAGAGGCGGATGCTCAGTCCAACCATTGGACTGACAACAGGGTCCCCAATAGCGGAGGTAACTGAGGGGGTTTGTAACCCCGCAGAAAGAACAACAATATCAACCAAGTCGACCCCATATAGCTCCCAGGGACTAAATTACCAACCAAAGAGTACAACCAAGAGTACAAAGAGCGACCCATGGCTCCAGCTGCATATATAGCAGAGGATGGCCTGCTTGGGCATCAATGGGAGGAGAGGCCCTTGATCCTGTGAAGGCTCGATGCTCCAGTATGGGGGAATACCAGGGCAGGGAAGTTGAAGGGAGTGGGTGGGTGGGAGAGCACCCTCACAGAAGCAGGGAGAGGGGCGATGGAATAGGGGTTTCCAGAGGGGAAATAGAGAAATGGGATAACAGTTGAATTGTAAATTAAAATTATCCAATAAAAGAGAAAAAACCCTACTCCCCCTCTCCCCCATAAAAAAGAAGCCAAGAAGGATCCTGAGCTGGGCTAAAGCAGCAGCACGGAGCACCAACCACTGGACTCTTTCTGGGAGGACTTGGTCAAGAAGAGCAGTGGGACCTTGATTTGAAGGTCTCCTTCAAGTCATCAGCTGTAGACAGCAAGCATTCTCTGTCTGTGCCATCGGCTGCTAGAGGCAGGCGTGGGCTCGAGAAGATAGAAATCCCAGCGGATGAGGGAGATGAGGGAATGTCCTACCTCGTGACTCCAGCCCCTGCCCTTCCTGCTTCCCACACTCCTAGGTTTCCACAGCGAAACCCTAATGCCATTTCTTGATTAAACTTTTATTTGTCTTTAAAAGTTTATTGTATTACCTGGTGGTGGCGGTGGTGCCTCTTCTTTGGGCTTTGCAACAACCTTTTTGGTGTCTTTCTTCACGCCCTTTTTGGTCACTAAAAAAAGTTAGCTGTAAGTAAAGGCTTTCAAGATGAGGACAAGAGAAAATTAACTTTATTGTGAGGTACTTGCTTCAGGAAATCCTGTACTAAAAAGTGAGTGAGTGAGTGAGTGAGTGTGTGTGTGTGTGTGTGTGTGTGTGTGTGTGTGTGTGTGTGTGTGAGAGAGAGAGAGAGAGAGAGAGAGAGAGAGAGAGAGAGAGAGGAGAGGGAGAGAGAGGGGAAAGAGGGAGAGAGAGAGGAGAGAGAGGGGGGGAGAGAGAGAGAGAGAGAGAGAGGGTGAGAGAGAGGGGAGGAGGGGGGGAGGGGAGAGAGGGGGGGAGAGAGAGGGGAGAAAAGGGGGGGGGGAGAGGGGGGGGGGGGGAGAGAGAGAGAGAGAGAGAGAGAGAGGGGGAGAGGGGAGAGAGAGGAGAGAGGGAGAGAGGGAGAGAGAGGGAGAGAGAGAGAGATAGAGAGAGAGAGATAGAGAGAGATATTTTAGATCTATGGTAGAATATATGCTATGGTTTAGAAGCCCACTGATTGTATGGTGGAGGAGTTAGCATTATAGAAGATCAGGAGGAGAGCAGGTATGCCCTCTCCTCTGTGTTTCATTTGGGTGTGGAGATCAAAACTGTCAGGAGGACAGCAAATGGAACAGGAGAATTAAAGTCCAGCCCGTGTCTTACGTGTGGGGTGTGGCTGCTGCTGTGTTGGGGTATATATTGGTCATGGCTCCGAACCATATTGCTGTGGCTGTTAGCATTTGTGCACAGGGAACACGCTGTGATTTTAAAAATCTGATTTAAACTCTCGGGTTTTGAATACCAGCAGTCATGTTGGCATTTCCATTTAAAGGACAAAGCCCTTTCTTAAAACAGAAATTACTGCTTCTGACCACTGAAACATCATGGAATCTAATTTATGATTTTTTTGATTATTCCTCTCTGTGCCACAAGTACACGAAACACATTCAAGTATGCTCACATAAATTACAAACTTGTTTCTCTCTTTTACTGAAGGTGTATTTGCCACAAAGTTGGATGAAAACTATCGAATTTCTTTGGAACTGGCTGAAAAGTGGGTCAAGCATTTAATATCACCTGCGGCGGGCATTAAGGGGACCCACATGTCATTCTCATGATGTTAGGACAGCAGTAGTCACCAGGCTATGACAAACATGGCTTTGGCCAGTAGATGTTTTCTGGCTATGCTGACAGAATTCTCCTCCCAACTCTGAATTTGTAGCCCTAGGGAGTCTCAGGCAACCTGCTGTCTGGACTGTATAGTTTCAGGGTACAAATAGTACCTTACAGCTGCGTAAGTGTTTAGCATTTTAGATGGTGAATTCGTTGGTATGTTTAAGGGCTTGTCTGTTTCATTTTGCTTCTGACTGGGTCTTATTATACAGTTCTATCTGGCTTGTCTCACGGGCCTTATGTTTGTGCTACTTGTCCTGTCTCTGCCTTCTGAGCTGGGAACTATGCTGCCCTGTTAAGGTGTCTTTATTATTACCTTGTTCCTTAGTTAACACAATAAAACATAAACAAATCCCCACAGAAGACCCAGTCAAACAGGTCAAAGGTGGTCTCAGCTATGTTTTTGCATAAATGGTGACTTAGAAAGAGTAGTTAGAAGTATAGTTGAAAAGAAGACAAACCACGATTTTCAGTTTGCGTCTCAACTAATATGGTATATTTCCATAAGCTGCCCCACTAACTGGCTTCATTATTATCATATTAATTGTTAGGCATAATAGTTAGGGGCATTAAAATTAATTTTAACTAATATCTAAGTGATTCCTTTGCAGTATTTTAAAAGTAAATATCCCATTTGGGTTAATCTGATAATTTTCAGAACTTCAACATTTCTAAGTCAGTTTTACTTCTTGACCACAAGAGGGAGCTCGAGTGACAGGAAGTCAGATTTTCAAGGCCAGGCAGTGGAATTCTGTTTGACCACTTCAGTTAGGTGTCCTGTAATACCTTCAATTCGTTTTGCTGGTGGCTTCTTCTCTTCAGGTAATGGCAGCAGAAGAGGGATGGAAGGAGCAACCGCAGGGGGGATTTCTGAGAAAAAGAGAATCCTGTTTTAATTTCCTGTTTTACACGACATCTCTTGCATTTTGTTTATTAGTCCAAGGGTTTAATCAGAACAACAGGCACCGGTATCTATTTATAACGTTAACTGCATGTTTCCTCTGGTTTCACAGTGGAGAGGATGAAGTAGAATCTTACTTCTCTACACCCAGACGCTAGGGCTGGGATCTTACCTTCCGGTGGGACGGCTCTGATAGGCATGGTTGGGATTGGAACTCTGGAATCGGGAATATCTGGAAGAAACAGGTAGTGATAAGCACCGGGGAGTGATAACACGTGTTTAACACGTGTTCATTGTTCGGTCACTCCCAACAGCCCCGTCAGGCATGCAGACATGATAGTCATGCTATAACATGCGTGGCACACAGTTCCCTGCTCATGAGACCTTGCTTAATTCTGCATTCACTCTATCTGTGTGCTCCTAACAGCAACCTTACCATCTCCACTCCCCCAAATTCATAAAGGGTAACATCATTCTGCCCAAAATTATTTTACCGGGTTGCACTTTACTGAAAAGAGAAATGCTAACGTCGTGCGTGTATTTTAATTGGGCTTCTGTTTCTATAAAACTACACTGAATGTACTGTAAGCCAAAATCAAACAATAAAAATCGAACAATAATATTTATATTATTATAAACAACAAGAGCTTACCAGGAGGCTTCATCTCAAGTTTTATTTCTGCAAAAGAAAAAGAGAATGTTTTTTATATGTAGAACTGTCTGGGCAAGAGGCTGGCTTTCGTGACTGTAGCGTGTTCTCCGCGTGGCCTGTCCTCACCTTTGGTCGTTAAGTACAGTTCCGCTGTGCTTCTTGCTTCACCTCTCGGCTCCAGCCGAGCAATGACGGAATAGACGCCTGGAGAATAAAGCCATCGGTGTTAGTGTCCCAGTACGCTTCTCTAGTTAAGCATAACGTGCTTACTTCTGCCCGTCTCTTCTTTTCGTTACAAAGTATGTCACAGAGGATTGCAGAGCGTAAGCGTAAAGGTAGAAATACCAAAAAGGCAGGTGCTGGTGAGGACTATATTACGTATTCCTTATGTATCCCCCCGGCAAACTGTCCGTGCAGTTACCTTCGTCATCTGGGGTCACATTGTGGATCGTCATGTAATGGCAGCGGCCGTCGTTCCTGAAGTTGTACTTCTGGCTCTCAGTCAGCTCTGTCGGTCCTTTGTACCAGGTGACGATGGCATCGTCAAAGGACACTTCACACTCAAAAGTGGCCGACTGATGCTCGCTCACCACGATGTTCTGTATGCGCTTTGTAAACTGAATTGGCTCGGCTATTGGGATGCGAAGGATGCAAAGTTAGACTGTGTAGACAGAAATCTGCCGATGTGACTTCTCTCAGATCCTTAAGGCTCTTGGTGGTTGGGCTGGGCTTTCATCCTGTAGCCCGAGCAGATCCCCGCTGCCTTGGTCTTTCAGGTGCTGGTGGAATTCTAGGGTAAACACGTGCACCTCCAAACCTAGCGAGATTAGCTTTTTTGGGGGTAGGTGGGTATTACTGTTGAACCTGGGCCTCATACAGAAGTGCTGTCCCATCCTCGCACTTTATTTTACTTTTGAGATGAAGTGTAGCTAAGATTCGCAGGCTGACCTCTATCTTCCTGCCTCAGCCTCCCAGATACCTGGGCTTGCAGGTCTGTGTTACCACAACTTGCCTTCAACTTTTATCCACTTATAAAATAACGGAAAAGAACCAGAACCCCAAATGCAAATGCAGGACGAGAGCCACACATTCTTGTATTAGTAACCAAACTATTCACATTCTTCAAAGCCGTTCCTGGACAGAATGGATAGTGGACAGTGGTAGAAGAAATGCCCAGGAGGGTCTTAAATATTTATATGAGGGAAATACCGCAGGGAGACTTGAACCCAAAGTCAAATTAAATTTCAAAAGCTGTTCGTGAAATGGAAGGTTCGTAATGGGGTATACATAAACAACCCTGCAGTCAATGCCCTTGCAAACCCTTTCTTACCTCGAGAAAATTATTTTCTTTCATTGTTGTTATTTAAGATCTAGAAGTTTCTTTTCTATAAAGATTTCCCCCGAGGAATGGTTTCAGATTCAATGGGAAATTTGCAATTCTAAGTTTCAGAAACACATTTTCCAAGCACAGACAGGTAAACAGAAAGGCCCCATCCCCCTGGGGACAGCTGGTGCTCTTAGGAGCAGACTGGGAGGGAGCAGCCCTCCCCTCAGACTTATGTGGAAGCCTGAGACTACACAAGTAACAGTACCATGTGCATCCTGCAGGCAGTGGTATTCTGGTGAGCTTTGCCATTGATAAACATACTTAAAACACTTATTTAAAAATGACCAGCACCTAAAACTTTACTCCAATATGAAGCCATTTAACTTTAACTTTCAAAATGAGGCACTAATATTCAATTGCAAAATAACTCAGAAACCTGAAATACCTCTGAACATAAGATTAATATAGTTTTAACAATTAAAAATGGTACTAAATAACGAGACAGTAAAAAAAAATCCCCTGGATAGTTAAAGGTTAGTTCCTTAAATCTTAACCATTAAGAAATTATATATTATTGCTCTTTAAGTCAGAAAATTTGATTCAGGGATTCAGACAGTAGGAATATAATTTTTAAATGAAATCAATATTTTTTTTAAAAAAGCTATTACTCATCACGTATGTTGTTAATTTTATCCACAAAATTTCATACCCCTAACGTGAAAGTCCCACAAAAGTAGAAATTCCTAGTCACAATTCCTTAGACTTATATTCACAACTTCTTGTCTTTTCCATGATTTTATTCTAGGAACCATAGTCATTAATACGAAAATGATAAACTTTCGCCTTTAAGAAGACACGGCCGATAAAACAAATCATGTATTCGTCTGGATTAAAATCCTATTTTTGTCTAAAAGAGAGGCATGTTTGGTTGGCTCTCTTCACTTTGAATCCGTGAGTTTTGACACACGGACAAGTGTGCCCCATCTGTGGGAGAGTGAGAGCACATGAGGCCTCTGTGTTTCTCTGAGGGCAGGACTGCAGGGGCCTGCACAGCATTTGCTGGTGCTCTCTGCTCCGCCAGTAACTGCCCAGCTTTTCACCCACCTTCGATTCTGAGCTCTGCCGAAGTTTCAAGGTCTTCGTGCTTGCAGGTGTACCGACCCTGGTCCTCCGCACGGACATCGGCAATGGTCAGCTTGTGGACCTTGTGTTCCACCTCTGCTTTCACTCTGCCTTGAGGTTTAAGGATTCTGCCATTTCTGAACCACTCAGATTTCACATTTGGTACAGAAAACTGACACGTCATGGTACACGTCTGGCCTTCTTTCAAAGTAACGTCCTGGAGGTGCCGCTCCCACGCGGGCTCTGTTGTAACACAGAAAGAAACGCATGGTGCTCAGAATCAGCATCATATACAGGTGAGCCCAACAGTACTCTCACAAGCCTTTAGAATGGTTTCTAGCTCACCGATCACAGTTAGCTTGGCACTAGCGATGTGAGGACCGCAGACCAGCCTGTAATTGCCCTGATCTTTAAGCTGACAGTTTCTGACTCTGAGCGTGTGCCGGTCTCCACTAATGGTGACTTCGTATTTCTTACTGGGCTCCAGCTTCTCAGTCCCTTTGTACCAGGAGAGCTTGATTTCTGGATAATTAATCTTAATGTCAATTTCAAAGATGGCATCATTATCTTTCAGAACTGTCTGATTTTCAATATCCTTGATCAAGGTGACGGGCTAGGAGAAGAAAGAATGAACACGTGTTAGTCATTCTTTCCCTATAATTCCCAGTGATAATTTTGTATAATTTATTATTAACATAGTTCATGTTACCTCGGTCTGTGTCAGCCTCTGCTGAATAAATGATACAAGTTCCTCAAATTCCTTTTCATCCCTTTCTGACTTCTCTAGTTCCTCAATTTCCTGAGGGGGGGGGAAATAATACATTAGGAACAAAAATTTGAATCAGCAGGTACGTGACTATGTTTGGGTTCCATTCCTTAAACTTATAAAAATTCTATGTGTATTGGTGTTTTTTAAAGATTTGTCTTTATTTATGTATATTGGTATTTTTTGAGGGTTTATTTTTCTCTTATGTGCATGTGTGTTTTGTTTGCCTGCATGATGCACACCATGTAAGTACGGTACAGGCAGGGGCCAGAAGAGGGCAGTAGATCCCCTGGAACCAGAGTAGGAGACACTTGCGAGCTGCCGTGTGGGTGCTGGGAATTGAACCTCTCTGGAAGGGCAGCCCGTGCTCTTAACCACTGAAACGTCTCTCCAGCCCTCTGGCTTCCATTCTTGATGTTCGTTAGGTCAAAGTAAAGCTTATAGCTAGGTTATTATAGCAAATTGTCTCTTAGAAATTTAGTGTCGTGGGAATTCAAGTTATTTGGCTACTGTAAATGACCTTTGGCATCTCAAAAATGGATTTTCCCTTAGGACTCAGCTGCAGCAAAGGGCCATACCAGTCTGTGAGTCTCTTCTTCCTGACTCTGTTTCAGCAGCTCAAATGCTTGCAGGAGGCCACGGAAGTCGGTGATTCCATACATGCGAGCGTATTTCTCATACTCTTTAGGGTCCACATTTTTGAGAAGCTCCATGATGTCAATTTCCTCTTCTTCCCCAGACCCTTTCTTTAAGGCTGGAGTCCTAAAGAAAGAAGTTAAAGTCAGTCATTTGTCTTCTGCTTAGAAGTTTGAGCTGTCTGTCATGACCAAAGATGGTCTGTCTCAGTATCTTCCCTTCCTATACAACAGTTGAATGTTCTTTATTAAGAAACAAATTTTATTAATAAATAAATTTATAAACTTATACCATAAGTTATAAATAAATTAAGAAAATTCTTTATTAAAAATGAATTTTAGATGCAAATTTTACCACTTTGACCAAAACAATAAGTCAGTTTGGTGATAGAGTGGGTTAATATTGGGCTATTGTTTTCCAGGGTTGAAATCTGATCAGTGAGTGGAAGAGAGGAAAGAATACAGAGACATTAACCTTGTAACCAGGAGCTCGATTAATTAGAGTTATATGAAATAGCAATGGAAAACTTTATTTAAATATCACATCATGAAAAAGAACTGTGAAAAGGTGAGTGATTCAATAAGTCAATATTTATGGTGAAACAAGTTATTTTGAAATTATTGATTATGGAAATGCTTAAAATAATCGATCGATGAAACTGTAGCATTAAAAAAAAACTTTGTAAAAGCAAGTCTCTCAGACTTGGACACATAGTATTTTAGTCATTTAAAAGCTTCTAGAGGAATCTCATTCTGTCTCTTACCATTATTCTGAGACAAATCCCATCACTGAATTCCACTTCAACATGATTGACTAGCTCGTCCCCCACAGACAAGCCATGCTAGCTGGTCCACGGCTCCTGACAAACCCTTGGTGAATAAGAAGCCCTCTTCACAGTTCTGACAAGACTTACTTTTTCAGCATCGCACGGAGATCACCTTCAATCTTCTCTTGCTTCTTTCTCTCGTCCACCTGCAGGTTGACATTGCTCTCAATTTCGCCGTGCTTGTTAAAGGCAACGCAGCGGTATAAGCCAGAATCGGTTTTTGTGGTGTCACGAATCTCCAGCTTTGATTCGTCACCCTTTTGATGGATAAGAATGCGACCCCCCTGGTTCAGTTGTCTCCACTTCCCTTTCGTCCATTTGACATTCGGGATCGGGTCACCTCCAACTTTTGCAATAAAGGTAGCAGTGGTTTCTAAGAAACGGTGAAAATAAATACATTAAAAATAAATCAATCTTAGTGAATGGGGGCTCGTGCAACTGAACCCATAGCACACGACAGGCGGTTGCACACTTACTCTCCACCACTCTGATACTCTGAGGCTCTGACACGAAGAAGAGTTTTCCATCCACAGCGGCTTTCTTGGCTGCTGGGGCCGCAGCTGGTTTTTCTGAAACACACATTTCCAGGGTCTATTAGTAAAAAAACTTGAAAATTGTAATAATTATTCTGGTGTGTAAAACAAGCTTTAAGAGAGCCTTGGGGTGTGCTTCCAAACTCACTAGCTGTGAGTTCTTAGTGACAAAGCCGTTTCAGACGCAGTCATTCCACTGACGGCTCTAGGAGGTTGAACTCCAGTGGATTACTAGCGTCCAATGTGGAATTGGGCCTGACCTTATTGTATAGATTTCTTCTAGGCTACGACAGCAAGCTATTTCACATTACATCATCATAGCATCATTTTGCGTACCTACTCTGAACATATCCTTGTGGATATGCTGTGAAAGTTTCAAGAAATAAGCTGTTGAACTCTGGGCAACTTTAAAGACTTTGTCTGGCGAATCTTTCCATTAAATCATTGAATACTTTCACCATGAGGGCTACAGGTTACAAATGGCAAATGACCCATGTCTAACACATGTAACTCCATTCTTATTTAAGTCATAATTAAGCTAAGCACCGTGGGCAGTTTCTGTCAGAACGTTCATCACACTTTCTTGGGCTCTGTACCTTTAATGGTCACTTTGCATTTTGAAGTGTCACTCCCAGCCACGTTGGAAGCCTTACACACGTAATCTCCCGAATCTGCCTTAGCTGTGTCCTTGAGTTCCAGCACAGCTGTCCCGCTAGCGAAGCTGAAGCTGCATCTGTCCGAGGGCTTTATCTCCCTGCCGGCTCTCAACCACTGGATGCGAATGGGCTCGGATCCCTGCACATGGCAGCTGAGCTGCAGGAAATCGCCTTCGCTGGCTGTTACTGGGGTAAGGTGTTGGTCAAACACAGGAGGCTTCTTAGGCTCTGGAATGGAGGAGGAATTTTCATGAGGAGGACAGAGAGCACAGAGTCAAGGATATAGTACGTTTCCCCCAACAGGTGACAGTGGACACTGTGCTGGATGGAATTATGTCACAATCTATTCCTCTTTGGGCAGTTGTGAAAATTTGTTGGGTAAAAAAAAAAAAGAAAGAATGGGTGTTCCTTGAGCCTGCCCCACATGTGGCCCATACATATACAGCCACCCAATTAGATAAGATGGATGAAGCAAAGAAATGCAGGCTGACAGGAACCGGATGTAGATCTCTCCTGAGAGACACAGCCAGAATTCAGCAAATACATAGGCGAATGCCAGCAGCAAACCACTCTACTGAAAACGGGACCCCCATTGAAGGAATCAGAGAAAGAACTGGAAGAGCTTGAAGGGGCTCGAGACCCCATATGAACAACAATTCTCACCAACCAGAGCTTCCAGGGACTAAGCCACTACCTAAAGACTATACATGGACTGACCCTGGACTCCAACCTCATAGGTAGCAATGAATATCCTAGTAAGAGCACCAGTGTCAAGGGAAGCCCTTGGTCCTGCCAAGACTGAACCCTCAGTGAACATGATTGTTGGGGGGAGGGCGGTAATGGGGGGAGGATGGGGAGGGGAACACCCATATAGAAGGGGCTAGGGGGAAGTTGGCCCGGAAACCGGGAAAGGGAATAACAATCAAAATGTAAATAAGAAAAGTTAATAAAGATTAAAAAAAAAAAAAAGAAAAAAGAACATAATGAAAAAGGTCAAAAAAAAAAAAAGAAAGAAAGACAGATTTAAAAAGAAGCCAAGAACAGCTGCTGAGCTGCCCGCAAACCCATCCAGCATCTGTGTCCTGATTAAGCCCCACAGATACCACACTGGCATTGCTACTGATGTCAGTGCAATGTAGCAAGATTTGGATCATTTTAAAACCACAGGCATCAGCATTTTTTTTTTTACCAAACTCTAAAACCTAAAGGCTTATGAGGAAATTCTGCTCACATAGAGCAGTAATGATTGCGAACTCCTGTGGAAGAAAGCCACCATCGGAATTATGGAGATGCCTAGATCTTAATGGATTATTTTTTCTGATGCCCAGTTTTAGATTTTTAAATGCAGCTACAGTTACTCTAAAAAAAAAAAAACCCTCCAGATCTAGACCAAAGAAAGCAAGAGTCAAAACTCAGTGTTCAAGTGCAAACAAACACAAGACTGGGTCACTTGGCAAAAATGCATACATGTGACGTCATGTTCTGTCAACGTGATTGAGATTGTAGCTAAAGTAAGGCAACATTCCCTATCACGACTTCTGGTATCACGTGCTTCAATAAATCTCTATGTGAACACAGACTCAGAGTTCCACAGAAAGTCTCTATCCGACAGCAAAGGCATCACGAGAATAAGCCGCCACTAAACACAGACCTTTGATCTTCACGTGTGCACTGAGACTGGATGCATTTTGGTTTTATCGTCTAGGTGATAATCTTTGAATTTGTAGCCAAGACAACCAGTAATACTAAGCCGTTCACAATAGTAACCTACTAATGATATTAGCTCATCCAGTATACCCTGAGGTGGCCATTGCATGCTTTCCAGAAAGCTGGCTGGTGCAGTAATTGTGGCAGTCTGTCTGTCTGCAGGATTACAGTTAGAAAGCCATAGAAGACTTGAGATGATGGAGACTGCTTCCTCTCTTAAAATAAGAGCTCTGTGTTTAAGTATATCTTTTTATAATACATAATATTCTTCTACCAAAATCTTGGTTTTTGGATTAAATTTTACCATTTTGTCTAGTATTACTATTCAATTTTAGGCCAAAAGATAAGAGTAATATATATATATATATATGTGTGTGTGTATATATATATGTATATATATGTATATATATATTATAATACAATATATTGTATATTACAATAATATACTATATATTATATATATATCAACAATTATTCTTTACAAACAAAAGGAAATGTTTCTCATTGTAGCTGGGAATAAGCAAAGTATAATATGCTGTGATAGTTTTTAAAAAGAAATGTTCAAAACAAACGAATTTTATCAAAATACCCGTCACTTGCGCACACATGTCAAAAAGGCTTTGAATTCTAGTTACGTGAGAGAATTTGGGGACACGGCTTAGAAACCTGACATCTGAGTCCATTTGTTAAGTGAAGTCTACCTGGGGGGATGGGGGTCACTGAACAAAATTATGAATAATATGTGTTTTAGCAAACGTGGCAATCTATTAAATAATACATTTCTGTCTGGGGCTCCACACTAAGCCCAGATGGAAGCGTGTGGAGGGACACACACCAGGGCAGAGCCTGAAGGCACTAACCTTTGATGACTATGGATGACGTACACAGGGCGGAGCCTGCGTCATTTGTTGCCTTGCAGGTGTACAAGCCCGCGTCAGCCATGCTGGCCCTCTTGACTTGCAGCAGCAGAGCGTTGTTCTTGAACGTGATCTCGCAGTTGGAGGTCGGGTGGATCTCCACGTTATTTTTGTACCAAGCAACGGTGATGGGCTGGGACCCTGCCACTCGCCCTTCCAGTTTGAATGAGTTCCCTTCCGTCTCTTCTACCGTCTCCGAGAGCTTTTTAGTGAAACTCGGTGGGGTGAGGCGCTCTGTAAGAAATTAAGAAGACGACTGAGAGGGAGACAGAGGTGGGTTACCACCGTGGGAGAGAAGGGAGTCCTGTTTCGGTTAACTGTCAGGGATAACTTGTCAAACCCAGCCTAGCAAGTCATGTTCCCGAGTGACTCCTCTTCCCACAGCTAACTCTCGGCTGTCTTCTGCCACATGAGCATTTACAGAACCAGGGATTTGTAAGAAGAGAGACTCAGTCTTATGGTTGAGGAGGACATATCAGCTTCTAGGAAATACAGACTAGATGGCATCAGTTTTTCCTCATTCAAACTTATCTCCTGGTAAACGTTTTCATGTTATTTATTTTCAGACGTTTCCTAGGAATCTACCCATCGTAAGAGACCTGGTGTTGTTTAAGGCTCTTAGGTTCTACTCTCAAATGGCTGCCCTCCATTGGACCGCATGCAAAAGAAACTCTACCTTTTATGTTAAGCTGGGCTGTGCAGGAGTCTTTTCCTACTTCATTGATGGCGTAGCAGGTGTACTGTCCAGAGTCACCTTTGTCCACTTTGACGATGGTCAGGTGCGCACTGTTTTCCAGATAGCTGATTTGGTAGTTACCACCACTTCGTATCTCTCTGTTGTCCTTGGCCCAGGTGACCTTGATGGGCTGTGTTCCCGTGACATGGCATTCCAAGTCAGCACTTTCTCCCACCACAGCATCCACAGGGGCCAGAGGGATATCAAAGAAGGGTGGATTCTTCCCCTCTGTAGAGAGATCACAAGGACAAGGTTTCAGGTTTCAGACTTGGGCTATGCCCATTGAAGAAACAGCAATGATTTCTTTTAAACTCTGTAAGTGATTTCAGAAATTTCAATTATAGCAACGGATGTCTTCTATCCACGAACCTGTGAGGATGAGCTTGGCACTTGAAGAGGCAGAGCCGATGGGGTTCGTAACAGTGCAAGAGTACTGGCCTGCCAGGCTCCTGTCAGTCTTAAAGATGTTCAGAGTGGCGATGTTGTCTAAAAATGATGTTTGTACGTTTGGGCTGTCTTTCAACGGCTTGCCGTCTTTGTACCAAGACACGGAGATGGGCTCAGACCCGCTTACGGCACATTCAAAAACCACTGGCAATCCCACCGTCTCTTGCACATCTCTTAGTTGTCGAGAAAAGGATGGCGGAAGCTTTTGCTCTGTGGGAACAGGATCAAAGCAATGAACGCAGCTGGATACGTTAAACTGAGTCATAGCCACCCTGCCGATGTACAGGAAATGCCTTTAAAAATACGAGGGGAGACTAGGGGTGGGGGGACCAAATTAACTTGGAGATGGAAAATAGCACGTGAGTTTTCAGAGAAAATGTTTGTAAAGTAGGAGGTACAAAGAGAAACAAAACAAAACACCTGTAAGCCAATAAAATGTTGATCAGCTAAAGGCCTGTCTCTGGCACCCAGCAGAACCTTCTGCTTCTTAGATCACCTTCTAGCATTTCGAATAAGAAAGGTATGGGGTGGACTTAAAAATGTAGGTCACTTGTGTTTCTTTAAGGTTTATAGAGGTAAATGGTAGCATGAACTTTCCAAGTGACCATTTGGTCATCTCCCTGTATACAAAAGGCATAGAAAGAGAGGGGCCAGAGGTGGGAGTACAAACCTATAATCTCAGAGGCAAGGTTAGGAAGCTGTCTCATGAATTTGAGATCAACCTATTCTACCTAGTGAGTTTCACCCAATAAAAGTTATATAGCAAGAGCCCCAGAAAAACAAGCTAAAACAATCAACCCCTCAAAGGAAAAGGGTGAGTTGCTAACTCTAACTGGAATTACTTAAGCCAAGAAAAAAAATCGCATTTTGATTTTCCCCTAAAGAAGGCCCTCATCGGATATTTTAAATGTTTCAAAAGGAGCATTGATCCATTTGCTTTCAAAATGCCGTGCTCACCTTGAACAGTCAGGAAAGTTGATGAAGAAACTTCTCCCACACTGTTTTCAGCCCTGCAGATATATTCTCCACTGTCGTTGCTGTCAACCTGGGTGAAAACCAGTGTAGCCACGTTGTTCTTAAAATGCATCTTGCAGGTGGCGGTAGGCCTTAGCTTTGTGTCTCCTTTATACCAGGAGACCCCAATTTCAGGAGTCCCAGCAAGCTGGCATTGCAAAGAGGCAGAGTCACCAACTGTCACTTTGACGGGCTCCAACTGCTTGACGAAATATGGCGGTTCTGCAGCAAAAGAGATAAGCAGCCATGAAGGACCAGTCGGGACCACTGCCTGGGTACGAGGCTGTGAATGTGTGATCGAAACAAACCTAGTATCAGGATCTGGGCGGAGCAGGAATCTTTGCCGGAAGCGTTTTCAATGTAGCAGTTGTACTGCCCGGAATCCTCAACAGTGCTGCTCAGAATTTCTAGAATGGCTGACTTTTCGGTTGTGGTGATATTACACCGTTGGGAAGCAGTGACATTTACGCCATTTTTCTTCCATGTGACAGAGATCGGAGGAGTTCCAGAGAAGGTCCCTTCTAGGATGAGGGGCTTGCCTTTCTCTATGCTGTAATCATTGAGTCTCTTCACAAATATGGCTGGGGCTGGTGTGGACAAATTGATAAAACAAAATCAAATACACACATACACACATATACCCTCCCACACACACACACACACAGACACCCAGGCACAGCACATCTGATGGCTCCGTGAGACTCAGCTGTATAAACAGAATAGCGAACCAACCTTTCACAAAGAGCTGCGTTGTACAGGAAGCCCTGCCGGCCTCGTTGCTAACTATGCAGGTGTATTCTCCACTTTGGGATGTATCTACATCAAACAGCTCCAGTTCAGCCACCGAGTCCTGCAGAGACACGTTGCACCTGGCCCCAGGCACAAGCTCACTGCTGCCTTTGAACCAGCTGACAGTGAAAGGAGGTGTTCCTTTGACAATGCTCGTGAAAGTGACATTACTGCCAGTCAAGACATCCATCGGGTCAGGCTTCTGAACAAAAGATGGTGGCTCTAAAGAAAGAAAACACAAGTTGGAGACATTTTTAAGGTTTGCGGACTTTTCGATTGGTCCCTTGTGTGGTGTGGCTGTGTATGACTGCGTTTCGAACTGACCTCGCACAGTCAGGGGGGCACTGCATTCGTCAGAGCCCGCCACATTGGTAGCTATACATGTGTAGTCACCGGCGTCAGCATCCTCCAGCATGTTCACGGTTAGGGCACAGGTGTTGTCTGTCAGTGTGGTCTGGTACTTCCGGCCACTGCTGATCTCATTCCCGTCATGGAACCACAAGACGGAGATTGGGGGTGACCCGTACACTTTGCACTCCATCACAACGGAGGAGCCGGACAGACCATTCGTCTCTTTCAGTTTTCTTGTGAACGAGGGAGGGATGATTCGGTCTGAGAAGGACAAGAACGAACAAATCAAGGGGTGTCAGTTATAAAATGTCTCAGAGGGAATTGTCCCTTGGATGGGACACCCCTAGATCCGTCTGGCTCTTTTGAAAGATTCCCTAAGTTTCGCCCATGGGATTATGCAAGGTCAAGCCTGGAGAGTAAGTGTGGAGAAGTTGGTTTTGTAAAGGGTCTGCTCTTTCTTGGTGTAATGAGTCCTTCGTGGTGACTTTTCTAGAAAAGCCCTTTCGTCCCCCACCCACCACTCAAGCACAGGCTTTACTTCTCAATGCTTTTAGAGACTCTTCCCACAGAAAATGACGTGGTACGACTTTGGCGGTTTCCTTCTGTTTGCACAAGTCCTCTGCCTCTGACCCTGCTGCATCCAGTGATATAAGATGCACATAGCACTGTGAGGACGGAGCTTCTCTCCCATTTAGGGCATGGGGTCCTCGCCGTCATAAAGATGAGTACACAGGCTACCAACCTGAGACCTGAATGGAGACTGTGCAGCTGTCTTTGCCCACAGGGTTTTGCACTTCAAAGCTGTACACCCCACTGTCGCCAGGTGCCACGCTGATGATTTTGAGGCCGGACACTTTGTTGAAGAAGCTTATTTTATATTTGCTGTCACCCGTGAGCTCTTTTCCATCCTTAAACCACTTGGTGCTGAGCTCAGGTGTCCCAGATACCGTACACTCCAAGGTACAGGTGTCTCCTGTGGTCACCTTAATAGATTCTGGCTTTTCCACGATTGCGGCAGGCTCTGAAAGAGGTGGATGATCACACCATCATTAAGAGTGAAATTGAAGATGGAGACTAAAGGAAACACAGACCCGCGTGCACTTCCTGCACTCACGAGGACACCCGCTTTACTGACCGAGCACCGACAGTGTGGCGTAGCACTCCTGCACCCCTGCGTCATTCTTGATCTGGCAGGTGTATTTCCCAGCATTGGCTGGTTCTGCGCTTGAGAAATGGAGGGTCGCGACGTTTTCAGAATAAGAAATCCAGATGTTGTCACTTTCTCTGACGATTTCCCCTTTATCTTTGAACCACGCCACCGAAATCGGCTCAGCGCCCTCAATTGTTGTCTGTAGCTGGACTTCTTTGCCAATGATGGTAGAAACGTCGCTGAGTTTCTTCACAAAGTGTGGTGGTGCTGAGGAGGGGAGATAGGGAGACAGGGCTTCAATATGTACGGGACTGCATTATGAATGTGAGAAATCATCCCCATGGTAATGTATCATTACCAATAATATATATGTGTGTGTATGTGTATATATATATATATATAGTTAAGTATATATTGATCTTTCTATATATAGGAAAATGTAGTTAGAATATATATATACACATACATACACATATATATATATTATACAAGGAAGGTTTAGATAGAATAGATTGTAGATTGTTAAGGATAAAAGGAAACACCACACAGTAACCAAGGTACAGCATTAAAATTAGGAGGAGACCAGCAAGCAGAAGAGAATGAAATGGCTCCTACCTTTCAGAGTGACAGAACCCACACAGGTGTCACTCCCGACATCGTTTGTGGCTTTGCACTGGTATTCCCCGATGTCTGCCGTGTCCACGTTCAGGATGTGAATGCTTGTGAGCAAATTCTCAGACATAATCTTGTACTTCTTTCCACTTCTGAGTTCTCTCTTGTCTTTGTACCAAGAAACTTGGAAGGGAGGTGTTCCCTGAAGCTCGCACTCAAGGTGAACATCGGCTCCTTTAAGTGTCTCGACCGGAAAAGGCTTTTTGCGGAACACAGGTGGTTCTAGGATTGGGGGCGGGGTAGGGTGGAGAGAAAATTAGGATGAATTTCATATTCAGACAAGGGTAAGAACTAGCTTTCTACTCCATTGGGATCCCTTCCCCTTTTTATTGTATCCTTGAACAGTTTTGAAAGTTTGTCAGAGGGAGAGTAAGACTGAGAATGTAGTGAACTGTAGAGGAGCTGATGTGCAGGGTAGAATGATGTCTGACCTTTAACCTTCAGCGACGTGCTGCTGCTGGCGCTTCCTGCTGCATTGCGGGCCTCACAGGTATAGTCCCCGCTGTCTTCCACACTGAGATTGTGCATCTCCAGGATGGCCACTGAGTCCTCGAATGACATTCTGAATTTACTGCTTTCTTGAATTTCCACCTCATCTTTATACCACAAAACCTTGATTTCTGGAGACCCGCCTATCTTGCATTCGTATCTTGTAGACTCATCCTGCTTCACGATCCGTGATTGGTCTAGCTTCTTAATGAACCTGGGGGGTTCTAAGGAACCACAAGGACAAGCACAAGGGAAGGGACAGAAAAGACAGGTGCGTTACAAGATGGAGCGAAGGAAGAAATCAGTCAGAGTGGACTTCATCTACAGGAGACAAGTTCATTTGATACAGCTTAGGGAAGGCCAGCTAAGTGATATCTAAGTAGAAAATCCCTAAGTGAGACACGTTTACATTTGTGAACACCTATAATCTAACCATGGCTATAGGAAGAAAAGGAAGGTCATGTTCTCTACTGTGCAGCCCGCCTCCCAGGAACAGAATTATCTTTGTAGGCCTGAGCTCACAGGCAACATCACAGAAATCCTCTGGGGTTCACGGGAGGGAGAGACTGAGTGCCCTGTGTGTGAGTCTGAGGGGAGTTATAGCTTCAAAGGTATTCATTATGTACCATAGGCAGCCAGAGCAAAAGGGATATCTTAAGATTTTAAAGTACAGTTATCTCTCGTATGCCTTCAAAAGATATATTCCTTCAGCATCCATCATTTCCTTCTGAAGAGAGTGAGAACAATGTTCTTAAACATTCGGCCTCATAGGTAAAATGGTTAGTTGTCTCATGGTGCAAAAGAGTCTTGAACATCAATCTAAATTTTAAGATATTTATGAACTACTGCTCCAAGAAGCTTAAAGATACTAAAATTGATTAGAGAGTAGTTTATGGAGGCAAATCTATCAACCTTGCTACTCAGCTGTGAAATATTCTTGCATAACATTGGGTGCTGAGGCACCTGAATCCTATGAGGCATGCATGCATAAGGAGATCTTAGCAATCTGAAGCCCTGCTCGGCTTTAGGTGCATACGCGTGGCGTCTCCGGCAATGCACTTAGCAACCCGCGAGTCCACCTACATCAAGCTCCATGTTCACTGCTCTTCAAACAAAGCCATGGTAACTTGGATCTAAGACTCCCTATCAACTTTTCAGAAGCCTCCCTTTCTGTGGTCAAATGCACCCGGATACTTATTCTGGAACTAGAGACAGTGGGTCAACTCAGCCTTCATGGATTTGGGGTGCATGTACACTAAGACAAACCGTGTCCTCAAAATGGATTTTTAGGAGAAGTCCCTTATTTGTGCCTGTATATGGTTGGGCATGCATCTTATTAAAATTAAATGCATCTCGGATATGGACATGCACGCCATGTTAGGTCTTACATTACTCATGCCTACCAACCACAACACAACTATCCAGACCCCAGACCTAGCAACCACAACACAACTACCCATACCCCAGACCTAGCAACCAGATTTTCTTCTTCTTCCTGGCTCCATAGACAAAAGCCCTAAGCAGTGACCAGGGGACTTTTGAGTAAACAACACTCATTGTCACTGTCATCTTTCAGAGTATCAAGCACAAACTTCTGCATGACCCTTAAACAAAACTCATCCTCGCTACTATGCTATTTGAACAAGAACTTGGAAACTCCTGGTCCAAATCGCTATCCTGGCCCACCGGCTTCTGCTGTTAGTGAAGCATGGCTGGTAGTGGGAAAGAAGTTAACCTCACAGTTGACCTGACTCTTCTTGAAGAACTTGGGTGTGCTATGTTTTAGAGGGTAACAGATTCATTATCTTACTAAGTACCGCAGAAAATATTTTTCCCTTTGATAACTTTTCAGACTAGGCTCTTCATATAACCATAGGAATGTTTTTGGTTCATTTTCTCATTAATCTTTGAAAATTTATTTTCCAGTTAACATTTTTGTAATTTTCTACTTTAAAAACAAATCAAGATGTTTTCCCATTTAGAAGATCCTGGACTCATTTGTGACCCCTCTGTTCCTCCTCCCCTTCCTTTTTCCTCCTTCTTCCCTTCCTTTTCTTTAACTCATTCCATATCATGATATTAGGGCTCCAACCTGGCATGTCCTTGTATACACACACAAACACACACACACACACACACACACACACACACACACACACACACACACACACTCTACAGTCATATTTCCCATTCACATTTCAAGACATAGATAGAGTGAAAGAGATCTTGGCACTTCACTCTAAGGAGTACCTTGTACACCAAGTTGAGCAGAACAAGAGTCCTTTCCAGCAACGTTGCTCGCGTAGCAGGTATATTGTCCAGCGTCTCCTTTGGCTACTTTGAGCACAGTCAGAGTGGCAGTATTTTCAACCAGAGTCATCTTGTAGTTGCCTCCAGGGCGAATCTCACGGTTATCTTTAGCCCAGGTGATTTTGATTGGTGCTGTTCCAGTGACATGGCATTTAAAAGAGCCACTTTCACCAAGAGCAAGGTCTACTGACACAGGCTTTAAGTCAAAGAAGGGAGGCACTTCATGTTCTGGAAAGAAGGAAGACCAACATGGTGATGTCAGTTTCCATGATCCAAGATTAAGAGTAGAAACCAAATAGCACCAGTCCTTTGGTGGCCCAAGGAAGTGAAGCTGTATTGTAAGGAAGAGGGTGATATGATGAGTCACTCAACTCACCTGACAGGATGAGCTTCGCACTGGACGAAGCAGTCCCAAGAGGATTAGAGGCTGAACAATTATACTGACCCACATGGCTCTGGTCAGTTTGCAAAATCTGTAGAGTGGCAACATGATGAACAAAAGACATCTGCAAATTAGAATCATCTTTTAAAAGTTGGCCATCCTTGTACCAAGACACCTGAAGAGGTTCCGAGCCATTGATTCGACATTCAAAAGCGACTGGGAAGCCGAGAGTCTCGTGAACATCTTTCAGCTTTCTCGCAAAGGAAGGCGGAAGTTTACGCTCTGGAAAGAAGATACAGACAATCCTTATTTGTCACAGTGTGTGTCTATCCATGAAGAGCTCTTAACAGAATGGGTCCGTCAACACACAGCAAGACTTATCAAGCAAAACCATCATCACCTTTGATGACCAGCACGGCGGAAGAAGCAACAGCCCCCACACTGTTTTCTGCCTTGCAGGTGTACTCTCCCACATCACTGTGGTCCACCTTGTTGATGACTAAGGAGGCCACGTTGTTTTTGAACTGCATCTTATACGCAGGAGCGGACCGTAGCTTTGTGTGCTCCTTATACCAAGAAATTCTGATTTCAGGCGTTCCATCCACTTTACACTGTAGCGTTGTGGGCTCGCCAATAGCTGCTTCCACATGCTCCAGGGGCTCGATAAAGTAAGGTGGTTCTGGGGTACAAAGGATAGCAAGCAATTTGTTAACACCGGCTAAAAGTGATTCACAGGGAGAGACGACAACAGGAAGAATGAACTGTCAGCGCACCTAGGACGGACACAAGAGCTTCACAGATATCCTGTCCGGCTTCATTTTCTATCAGGCAAGCGTACTGCGCATAGTCCTCTATTGTGCTCTCAAGAATTTCTAGGATGCTAGATCTTTCTGTCGTGGTGATGCCACAGTTGGGAGACTGTGACAGAGGATATTCATTCTTCAACCAGCTCACGGCGATAGGTGGTGTGCCAGAGTACGTGGCTTCCAGAACGATGGGGCTGCCCGTCTCCACACTGGTGTCAGCCAACCTCTTCACGAAAGTGGCTGGTTCTGTAAGGAGCAAATATGAGGGTTGAGTTGTACCTTCCGATGGAGCACGGGAAGACTTTTAAGAAGTAGTGGGTACTAGAGAAAAGACCGAACCTTTCACAAAGAGATGCATGGTACAGGACGCACTGCCAGCATCGTTGGTCACGAGGCAAGAGTAATCTCCACTCTGCAACGGCTCCACCTCCAGGAGTTCCAGCTCAGTGACAAAGTCTTCTAAAGAAATGGTGCAAGCCTCCCCTGACACCAACTCCCTGCTGCCCTTAAACCACTTGACCTTGAAGGGAGGGGTACCTCTAAAGACACTGGTGAAGGTCAGGCTCATTCCAGGCAAAACTTCCACAGAGTCAGGAGTTTGCTCAAAAGATGGTGGTTCTAAAAAGCCCAGATGGGAGGGAGAGGGAAAGAAAAGAGGTCACTTAAAAACGAAGACAAACGAAGACAAGGCACTCGAGGCTGGCCAGCGGGGGGAGAAGCAGAAGAGCATCCTTGTACACTGACCTTGGACAGTCAGAAGAGCAGAGCTCTCATCCTGACCGGCTACATTGGCAGCCACGCACGTGTATGCGCCCGTGTCGGAGGGCTCCAGGGAGCTCAGAGTCAGAGTGCAGACGTTATCCGCAAAGCTGGACTGACATCTGGGACTGCTGATGACCTCGTTGCCATCCAGAAACCAGCCCACTGATATTGGGGCCGAGCCTGACACCCGACACTCCAAAACCACAGAGGCCCCCAGCGTGGCAGTCGTGTCCTTAAGCTTCCGGATGAAGGACGGTGGAACAACTCGGTCTAGAGAGGAACAGTTTCCATTTAGAAAGGAGCTTTCTTCCTCTCCCACCTCGACTGGAGAAGCCGTCTCTATCAAGGCCTCTTCTTCCTACTCACCTGAGACATGGACAGACACAGTGCAGCTGCTTTTGCCAACACTGTTTTCCACCTCAAAGCTATATAAGCCCTTGTCATTCATTTCTGCGGAGGGGATCTTAAGGGAAGCCAGGTTTCTGACAAATGTAATGTGATGTCTGCTGCCTGAGGATAGTTCTCTACCATCTTTCAACCACTTGGCTGAAAGTTCTGGAGTCCCAGCTACTACACACTCCAGTGTGAAGGGATTTCCAGTCGTCACAGTCATGGGTTCTGGTTTCTCTACAATCCTGGCTGGTTCTAGAAGAAGAAGAAGAAGCATATTGCATTCAGGACAAATTCACCTTAGTCAGTAGCTAGTTGGCTAAGAGTCGTCTTCAGGCAATGATTACAGGGCAACTCCCTTCTTTGTTTCCTGAGGCTCTGCTTCGCTACTAACCTAGGACAGTCAGGACTGCTGAACACTCTCTCATTCCGGCATCATTTTTGATTTGGCAAACATATTTTCCAGAATTCGATGCTTCTGGACTTCCCAGTTGGAGAGTTGCAATGTTATCCACGAAGGAAATCCTAACGTTTTCACTCTCCCTGATGACTTCACCTTTATCTTTCAGCCAGACAACGGAAATCGGCTGGAAACCTTCCACCACAGCTTGTAATTCCATAGGATCCCCAATAAGCGTGGACACGTCACTGAGCTTTTTCACAAACCGGGGTGGTTCTGATGAAAGAAACTTGTGGTTAAATGAAAGACTAGAAACATACCGGTGTAAGTTATCGGTTGAACAGAGACAGACCGAAAGAAGAGGCGGGTGCTTGTGTGCGTCTATGTGTACAAACCTTTGAACTTGACGGTGCAAGCACACGTGTCACTTCCCACCTCGTTAGTGGCTTTGCAGTGATACTCCCCTATGTCAGGGGCTTCCAGATTAAAGATATGAAGACTCGTGTCAAAATTTTTGGAGGTGACTTTAAATTTCTTGCTGCTCCGCACTTGTTTCCGATCTTTAACCCACACCACCTCAAAGGGGGGTGTTCCCGAAATCTCACACTGAAGGATCACATCAGACCCTTTCAGGGCTCCAACTGGAGGAGGCTTCTGGGTAAAGACAGGAGGAGCTACCGGAAGAAAAGAGGATGAGCAATGAGAGGAACGGCTTAACCAAAGAGAACAAATGCTGTTAGTGTCCACATAATCTAGAGATATTAGCTATGAATAAGAGATCATTAAGAGTGACTGGCAGGAATAATGGCAACACATAGTGACACGTGGAAATTCATAAAACATACTTTTAAGAGCCGTAAGCTTTTAGATTTGAATCTTTCAAATTCACTGATTGAGTCTGTAGTGAAAAGTTGGTTAGAGGAGAACTGGTTTCACAAACACCCGAGGAATACTGGCTTTTTTCTAACCATCAGAAATCCTCAGGCACAAGTCTATTCTGATTCCATTTCTGGATATTTGGACAGCCCAAGACCTTGAGACCACAAGGAGTCCACTGAAGAGGAGGAAGACAGCAGAAGAGGGGTCTAACCTTTAACTTTCAGGGCTGTGCTGCAGCTGGCATGACCAACGCCATTGTGAGCTTCACAGATGTAGTCCCCAGTGTCCTCAACACTGGCTTCGTTGATGGTTAGCAGTGCCACGGAATTCACGAAGGACATGTTGTATTTCCAGCTTTCGTGAAGTTCACTGTCATTCCGGAACCACACAACTTTGATCTCTGGAGAGCCACTTATCTTGCATTCCAGTTGGATGGATTCTCCCTGCTTGGCAACTTTTGAAGTATCTAATTTCTTAATAAACTTGGGAGGTTCTAGTAAACCAAAGGAAACAGTCAGTAATGCATAATCATGTGCCGAGAGAGTTTAGCCTTACAGTCGACAATCCCCGAAGTTCACATTTAACAGACTTACTATTGAGAATGAACTTTCTAATGATTTCATCATAAAATAAGTCATCTTTTTTTCCTATTAAGTAATTTAAAATATTTATAAGAAAATGTAGCTGATATATTGCAGTCCAGATATATAAGGGAAAATGCACTAGCTGATATAATTCTGTATTTGATATAAAACTTGTAATGATAAGTCAGGGTGTTATACGACAAGAAATGATGAAAAGGAAGAGTGAATGATTGAAACCGTAGTCAACAAGGTTTAGTGAAAGAAGGCTCATTTAAGAGACAATATGAGGAGAAGGCAAAACTTTGGTTATTGTTCCTCTAACACGTAGGCATCAATCAAATATGACTGTTAGTTTAACCCAGAAGTTTAAAAACTCAAGACAGCTGAAAATAGTGTCTTACACCTATAATCCTAGCTCCCAGGAGGATGAGATAGGAGGATTCCTATAAGTTACAGGCCAGCATGGACTATAGATAGTAAGACAGTTTCTCGAAAACAAAAACAAACAAGGCAACCACAACTTCTTTCTCATCTTTGGCACTACTGAGAGGTTGAGCTGACAGCTTCACACATGTGAGGCCAATGCTCGTGATACTGAGTTATAGCACCAGCCTCAAAATGGAAAGCCTAAAGACCCTTAGAGGACAGTAACACAGGCACATGACACAACAAACGTTGGCAAATACTCTGCCATGATACCTTTCACACTGAGCTGAGCAGAGCACATGTCTTTCCCAACATCATTGGTGGCTTGACAAGTGTATTGACCAGAGTCTCCTTTGCCCACTTTAAGAATCCTCAGATGGGGAGTGTTGCCCACACACGTGATAGTATAGTTCCCTCCAGGTCGGATTTCCTTGTTATCTTTTGACCACGTGACTCTCATCGGTTGAGCGCCAGTGACGTGACACTCAAAATCTGCACTTTCTCCAGCAATAACATCTATGGACACTGGCTTGATGTCAAAGAAAGGTGATTTCTTAGGTTCTGGAAGATTAGAGGAAACGGTTTCGGCTGTCAGTTATTTTTTTCTTCACAATTAAATAAAAAAACAAACCCAGGGTTTATAAAGAGAAAGATGGTCATGGGAACACACCTCTTGCTGTTAGTCTAGCCGTAGATGATGCTGTGCCAAGCGGATTGGAAGCCGAGCAGGAATACTGGCCAGAGTGACTCAGGTCGGTTTGCAAAATTTTTAATGTTGCCACATTATCCACAAATGACATCTGCAGATTTTCATCATCCCTTAGAAGTACCCCATCTCTATACCAGCACACTTGGATGGGCGCAGAGCCATTTAGTCGGCAAGTGAGGGTAACTGGTAAGCCAACGGTTTGCTCAATGTCCTTCAACTGTCTTGCAAAGGAAGGCGGGAGTTGGCGCTCTGTAGGAAGACAAGTTATACTTGAGGAGTTAGTGGATAAAGTGCGACCCTCCCCTTAAAGATAAAGGAGTTAATGAGGGGAAAGCAACTTTCTTAATGTCTAAGATAACCATCACCTTGGATTCTGAAGACGGTCTTAGAGGATGCTGTTCCTATGCTGTTCTCTGCCACGCACGTGTACTCTCCGCTGTCATTGATGCCCACTTTATTAAACACAAGCGTGGCCACGTTGTTTGTAAAGTAGGTCCTGTATTCTGGAGTTGACCTTAACTTGGTGTCTCCTTTGAACCAAGATACTGTAATTTCTGGTGTCCCAGCAACTTGGCATTGCAAGGAAACTGAGTCTCCAACTGATGCCTCCAGAGGTTCTAATTCCGTCACAAAATAAGGTGGTTCTACAGAAGAAAGGCTCACAATCAGCCAATGGAATAGCAGAAGAGCAAAGGTCCCACCCTGCGTGTAAATCCAAAATTCTTAAGAGGGTAATGTAACACACCTAATGTAGACACGAGGGCGTCACAAGTGTCCCTTCCTGCCTCGTTTTCAATCTCACAGGAGTAGTGCCCTGCATCTCCTTTGGCGCTGGTCAGAATCTCCAGGATGCATGTTTTCTCCGTGGTGACAATGTTGCATCTTTCAGATGGAGTTATGACAACTCCGTCTTTTTTCCAGGTGACAGAAATTGGAAGTGTCCCAGTGTAGGTGCCCTCCAGAATTATAGACTTCCCCGGTTCTACAGAGTGATCACTTAACTTCTTTACAAATGTGGCCGGTTCTGATAAGTGACAGACATTGCAGTTAGACACATCGTAAAGCCATAGACATTTCAGTAATCAAAGCAAGGAGAGGGAGTTTGTTTGGCAAACCTTTCACAAAGAGACGCGTAGTGCAGGATGCTTGGCCGGCATTGTTAGAAACCACGCAGGTGTATTCCCCACTCTGGGATACGTCGATATTAAATAATTCCAGTTCTGCCACGGTGTCTTCAAAATAAATATTGCACCTGTCTCCTTTCACCAATTCTCTGGCACCCCTAAACCAGCCAACCTTGAATGGAGGGGTTCCTCTGATAACACTTGTGAAGGTTATGTTTTTGCCCGGAAGGACTTCCAGGGGTTCAGGTTCTTTCACAAAAGAGGGAGGCTCTACACAGACATAGAAGACAATGGAAAGATCCAGTAAGCTCTGTACTTACTTTCGATTTTGAATAAGAAATGAAGAGTACTTTAGATGTGTATCAATCTGGACATATTCCCAGAGAGGAATTTTTAATACATGTCATGCAATACTGACTGTGTATCACTGACCTTGTACGGTCAACAGGGCACGACATTCATCCGACCCAGCCACATTAGCAGCCACACATGTGTAACTGCCCATGTCCGATGAGTCCAGAGAATTCAACTGCAATGTGCAGACGTTATCTGAAAATGTCGTTTGGTACTTTGCTCCACTGACAATCTTAGTTTTCTCATGAAACCAGGCAATAGAGATGGGAGAGGATCCAGCCACTTTACATTCTAAGACGCAAGAGGTGCCCAGGACCCCACCAATATCCTTCAGTCTTCTGGTGAAAGAGGGAGGGACCATTCGGTCTGCATAAGGAAAGACACATGATTTGTGGTGACTCGAAGGGACAGAAGAGATGTGAAAGAAGGAAAGTTCATAAGAGAAATTTACATACGAGGGCATCTGTGAGCCGATGCAAATGCCAGAACTCACCTGACACATCGACCACAGCTGTGCAACTGCTTTTTCCAACATTGTTCTGAACCTGGAACGTGTAGGTACCGGCATCTTCCTTCTCAACCGAGAGAATTTTCAAGGAAGAGATTTTGTTGTAGAAGCTAAATTTGTGTTTTTGGCTGCTGGTCAAGAGCTTTCCGTCCTTATACCACTCAACAGACAGCTCCGGAGTGCCAGCCACCTTACACTCCAGGGAACACGTTTCTCCCACGGTCACCGTCATGGACCCTGCCTTCTCTACAATGACCGCAGGCTCTGAAATAAAACATGAGATGCCTCTTTAAAAACCTAGACCTTCCCTGCATCTCCTCTATGAATTGCACTAAGATTATCTCTCCCAGTGATGACTATATCATCCTCTCTCTTGGCTTTAAAATGTGACTCCATAATTCTATGCATTCATAAAATGATTAGCATTCATTAAAAACATATTTGGGCATTATTCAATTCCAAGACAATTTGGGCAATGTACACCAGATGATCTGGCTTTTAGAAAGGTAAAAATTATATTTACTTCATGAGTGCACATGTGTGCTTGGTGGGGTCTATGCATGGAATGCATGTAGAGGTCAGAGGTCCCAATTGGTCCCAGGGATTGAACTGAGGTCCTCAGGGATGATGGCAGGCGGCTTAACCCACTGGGCCATCTCACTGGGCCATCTCACTGGGCCATCTCACTGGGCCGTCTCACTGGGCCGTCTCACTGGACCCCAGATAATGTGTCTTGATTTACACTTGACCCTTTTTAGAGCAGAGGGTCCCTGTTAAAATGAGTTACTTGGTGCTTTCTCCTCTGTGCTAAGTTGCTAGAGAAGATAGTTTGAAAGATCTCTCCACTTTCTTTCTTATTAATGGATTGAAATTTAATATGTTCAATGATGACAATGCATATCTTTCTTCAAACGTTGCTCCTTTGTCAGCTTAGCCACTACTATAATACAGTAGTGTACGTAAGAATAGAAGGCCTCCAAGTGGTTCACACTGAAAGCAAAGATACTCAGGATATCTGCTCCCCACCAAGAAAATGTGCAGATGCAATAAAACAGCTAGCTATCATTCGTTAGAACTGTGGGAATCAGAAAAGATTGGTCCTTTTCCTTTAAGCCTTCTAAATAGTGAGGCTAAATACAATTCTGGGAGAAATTCAGAACCATAAGATTGCACGGAAGCCATCCCAGTGATTGCTCCCAAATGCTAACAGAGGACTGCTGTACCTAAGACAGTCAGCGTGGCCATGTTTTCCCTCACTCCGCCGTCATTCTTGACTTGGCAAATGTACTTCCCAGCATTAGCTGGCTCCGCTTTAGCAAACTGCAGAGTCGCGACGTTGTTGACGAAAGAAATTCTAACGTTCTCGCTCTCTCTGATCACTTCTTCTTTCTCTTTAAGCCACTGCACAGAAATGGGCGGGGCACCTTCAATGGATGCTTGCAGCTCAGCAGGCTCGCCAGCCACCACCGTGAGGCTGTTCAGCTTGGAGATGAATTTTGGTGGTTCTGAGCAGGAAAAGATAAATAGAGATTGCTCACAGTGCTTTCCAGGTGATGGGAGAGAGGGCACGCTGAGCATTTGGCACGTGCCTTATCTTTCTGCCATGCCCAGAGACCATGCTTACCTTTTAACTTTATAGAACAGATGCAAGTGTCACTGCCCACTTCGTTCTGGGCTTTGCAGTGGTATTCACCGATATCTGTCGATTCCACGTTGAGGATGTGAATGCTCGCGTGGAAGTTCTTGGATGCGATCTTGTACTTCTTGCTGCTTCGGAGCTGACGCTTGTCTTTGTACCACACCACCTCAAAGGGCGGTGTTCCCGAAAGCTCACACTCAAGGCTAACTTCAGTGTTCTTAAGGGTTTCTACTACAGGCGGAAAGCTGCTAAAAACGGGTGGTTCTGTAAAAAAAGACAAGAATGTCTCATGAGCTGGGCTAATCGACTTCCTCCGGTGGAAAAGGGTTTTCTATTTTTCAATCAGAAGCATGGTTTAAGATGTTATCATGCGTGGGCAGCAATGTCACAAAGGAGCTTTTATAAGACAACCAGCTAGATAGGTGGAGAGCCGAGGCACACCTAAGAGGGTCACAGTTGAGAAACTCAATGTGCTGATTATTTTGGACTATAAAGATTGATGCAGGATTTACAGATGAATAAGTATATTAGTAAGTGGGAATTTTATGAGCTGTGGAATCTTGCCTTTAGAAAATAAAAAAAAAGAATGTCATTTATGCTTTACAACAGAGGTACCCAGAAGTCACAATCACAGCTGTGATCTGAGTCTTCCACTTCAGGAACTGGTTATTGTAATAATTAACTCACATGACAAATTTGAGCATTATGCAAAGCATGCTGGGAGATGGCTGTGGAAAATATCAGCACTATTTGCACCACAGTAGAATTACGTTTTTAAAGATAGGAGCTGATTCTCAGGAAAGAGGAAAAATATTGTTGCTCTTTTAAAGATGTAATGTTAAAACCTGTATTCTTTATACATTACATCATTATGGTACAGACCATACTAAGGATCCTGATATAGCTGTAATGTGATTGAAATCAAATGACTAATTTAAAAATATTCTATTTATTTTCATATATCTAATTCATTTTGAAATATCTAATTCAATGCTTGGTCACTGTGTTAGGTGATCAGAATAATAGCATTAAAATTACAAGAAAAATGTTTCAAAATGATCCCCTTGCATTTAAAATAAACTTAATAGGAAAAGGACATTCAATCAAGGACATATGTCTATATTTATGAAATATTCTAGCTTTGAGATAGAAACTAAGAAAGCAGTGAAGAAGCCATGAGACCCAGGGGAGAAGGTGATGGGTTTCCATGAATGAGAAAAAGAAAGATATTTCTACCTTTTACTGTAACCTTGGTACTGCAGCTGGTGCTGCCAGCAGGATTCTGAGCCTCACAGATAAAATCCCCGCTGTCCTCTGTCCCGAGGCTGTTCATCTGCATGACTGCCACTGAGTCAATGAAAGTCATCTGGTATTTATCACTGGCTGTGAGCTCATGTTCATTTCTATACCACGCCACTCGAATTTCTGGAGATCCAGTAATCTTGCATTCCAATCGTGCCGAGTCACCTGCTTTTACTATTTTGGAAGCTTCTAATTTCTTTACAAACTTCGGTGGTTCTAAAGAGTCAGGAAAAGGGAAATTATGAAAGAACAACAACAAGTCACAAAAGTCCAATTGGGCAATATGTAGAAAAGGGAGAGACAGACCAAGATCTGGGAAATAGGCTCTACTGAGTTAGAAAGCTACATTGTAACAGAGCACAGGAACAAAGGAGGCATGGGTCGGACAGAAACATAAGACAAGGAAACTTGCACACCTGTCACAAGCAACATTGTAGTGCAAGAGTCGCTACCAACATCATTGGTAACTTGGCAAGTATACTGTCCAGTCTTAGAAGCATCCACTGAGTAGAGGTTTAAGAAGCTGGTTGACCCTTCCAAGCCAATGAAACACTTAGGTCCTGAGACAAGTTCCACGTCATCTTTAAGCCATTTAATTTTGAATGGTGGTGTTCCTTTCAACACAGCCTTAAATTCCACTGTAGAATCCGGTATAGCTTGCTGCCTCTCAGGTTTCACTAGGAAGCTTGGTGGTTCTACAGATTTTAAGAGAATCATATTTAGTTATAGCCCTTGTAGCTCAATGATTTTTATAGACATATAAAAAAACAACTGGGGGAAAGAGGTAACAAATATTTCTTGAGCCCAGTGAATGTGAATAGAAAGAAACAGAATTATTAAGAGCTCTACTTCTGAGGATACAAGGTTAAGAGTGACGTGTTTTGGAAGTGCCTACAAAGAAGAACTTAGAAGACACAAACGAGCTCTGACCTTTCACAGTTAAGATGCCACTACAAGCGTTGTCTCCTGCTACATTGGACACCTTGCAGGTATAATTTGCAGTGTCTTCTAATTCCAGATTACTAACTTCCAGTGACACGGTATTTTCGTGACATACAAGTCTGTATTTTGCACTTGTAGATATTTCTTTTCCATCTTTAAACCACTGAGCATTGATAGGAAGTGACCCAGACACCTTGCACTCCATGTGGATAGAAGATCCCAGAACTTTATCCATTTTGGTTAACTTTTTGGTGAACGATGGGGGAATGTCTTGGTCTATCCAAGGCAAATAGCAAAAACACAGCCATTAGTCTGTTGCTTCTCATCTACAAGATCTATGCTGTAAGGTAAGGTGGGGCAAAGGTACACACCTAGCACTCTTAGGTAGGCATCACAGCTACTGCTTCCAAAGTCGTTTTCCACCTTGAACGTGTACTGTCCACTGTCTTGCTTCATTACTGACTGAATCCTAAAACTGGCCACATTATTTTCAAAACTCATTGAAAAATATCTACTGGGTACAATCTGTTTCCCATCTTTAAGCCATTTGACTTTGAGTTCTGGTGTTCCTGCCACCACGCACTCCAAGGTGACCGGGTCTTTCTCGGTAACATCGACTGACTTAGCTTTCTCTATGATTTGAGCAGGTTCTGTAGTAAGAATGAAAACGTGCATAAATTAGATTGGTGATTCTACTAGAACCCAAACACACCTATACAACTATCCCTATAGAACACAATCTCAGGGAATAGCTCACCGACCTTGTACTAAGAGGAAAGCATAACACCTCTCCACTCCTGACTCATTCTTGGCTTGACATGTGTATCGCCCACTGTGCCCGTTGTCCACACTCCGGACTTGAAGTGTGGCCACACTGTCCTCAAAAGAAATATGGACATTGTCATTTTCCTCAAGAATCTGGTCATCTTTTAGCCAAGTTATAGAAATCGGAGGTGAGCCTGCCACGGTGCTCTGAAAGGTGGCGGAACTCTTCAAGACGGTGGTGACATTTTCTATCTTCTTGATGAATGATGGTGGTTCTGTGATTAAATGAGACAGTGGTTCAAGAAGAGGCACCTTTTAACTCCTACTCATTACCTACTCATTAAAGAGCACTCAGTATTTTGACTTGGTGGCTGGTCCTAGCACGTGACTGACCTTTCAAGGCAACTCGCGCAGTGCAAGCACAGCTGCCTCCTTCGTTGGCTATGATGCACTGATATTCACCAACGTCTGAAGGGTCACACTTGGTTATGTGCAGGTAAAACACTGACATCTTCTCAGACATTGTGTACTTTTTGCCACTTCTGATTTCCTTGTTATTCTTCAGCCAAGTGACTTCAAATGGAGTTGTCCCCATGACCTCACACTCTAGTTCCACGTCGCTGTCCTTTACTACCTCCACAGGCTCCAGCTCCCTGATAAAGATGGGAGGCTCTACAGAGTCAAAAGGAAGACAGAGAGAAGCTTAACTCAAGAGAAACCTCGGCCCCTGCAGGCAGCCCGGCTAAAACGCAAAGCAGACTCCATAACGAACCTTTCACTTTTAGTTCGATGCTACAGCTCGCAGTGCCTGCGTCATTTCGAGCTTCGCAGACGTAAGTCCCACTATTTTCAACCCTGGCATTAGAAATCTGGAAAGTGGCCAAACCATCCACAAAAGAAATGCCGTATCTCCTAAGATCTGTTATTTCATTCCCATCCAAATACCAAGACACTCTGATTTCCGGGGTGCCTGTTACTTGGCATTCAAATGTTGTTGACTGTCCATTTCTCAGCACTAGCACTGGGCTGGGCTTCTTAATAAATTGAGGAGGTTCTAAAGATGAAGAAAAAAAGGGAACGACATGCTGAATGGTTTTTAAAACAAAGCTCGACAAACGAAACCATTTTCTTAATGAACTTTCCCTTCCCAAAGACCAGTTAGGCAAGCAAGAAAAAAAGAGACGATCTAGAGACCAGACCTTTTACAAAGATGGTGGCTTTACTGCTTGTCGTGCCAACATCATTGCTTAGCTGGCAAATGTAGGTCCCGGAGTCGGCAGCTTTGGCTGAAAAGAGTTCAAGAATGGTGGAGGTGTCATCCTTCCAAACCGAGCGAGCTGCCCCAGGGTGCAGCTCCTTGTTATCTTTAAACCACTTTATTGTCATGGGTGCAGTGCCACCCACAAGAGCCTTCAATTGAACCCTTGTGCTGGGATTCACATCTTGTGACTGTGGCTTTTCCACGAAGTAAGGGGGTTCTGGTATGAAAGAACAGGAAGCAAAAGAGAGAGACAATTTATTTTAGAACTCAATGAAGGGGAAATTAAGAAGTGTAAGGCAATAAAGTTTGGAAAGATAGAGATTAAAAATTGCCAACCTTTGACTGTCAGGTGACCACTGCACTGGCTGTGGCCTGCCTTGTTGGTGGCAGAACAGGTGTAAGTTCCACTGTCTGTGCCTTCCAGCTGACTGATCTCTAAGAAGGCAGTATTGTCATGAAAAGAGAATTTGTACTTGTCGCTAGCTGAGATTTCTTGGTCGTCTTTGAACCATTGGATGCTTATGGGATGTGATCCAGCCACTATACACTCTAAGTCGATAAAAGACCCTTTAATGCTGTCCATCTTTCTCAGTTTTTTGGTGAATGAAGGAGGTATAATAAGATCTAGCCAACAAAAAGCAAGAAAAGGTTAGGTTAATCTAACTATTTTTGTTCTCTCTCTTAACATCCTCTCTCCCTCTCCCTCTCCCTCTCTCCCCCACTTCTCTGTCTCTGACCACAAGGTGCTAAGACCTGAACCCAGTATCTTGTACACACAAGGCAAATGTACTCTTTTATTGAACTCCCAGAGCCCTGTGTTTTTTCTTAAATCATACACGAAGAAGAGCCCCTGAAACACTCAACTCCTATCAGTAGAAATCAATACCAACCTAAGACATTAATGCTAGCCTTGCAGCTGCTTCTCCCAACATCGTTTTGGACCTCAAAAGTATATTCTCCACTATCTTTCTTCTCTGTGGAAATAATCTTTAGTATTGAGACTGTGTCAGTGACACTGATTTTGTATTTTGGACCCAGGGTAAGTTCTTGGCCATCCTTAAACCATTTGGCTGAAATCTCCTTAGTCCCTGAAAATTTAACTTGCAAAGTGGCTGGGTCTCCTTGAGTGACATCTATGGACACAGCTTCCTCTGTTATTGTTGCAGGTTCTGTAGAAAACAAAGGACAGGTATGGGCTATGAAGCGCCCCGCTGTATGGTCTATTATCTATTTCTCCCTCCAACCCAAGGTCGATTTCCGGACCAACCTTTCACTGAGAGTAATGCAGAACACCTTTGTATGCCTGCATCATTTTTGGCTTGACAGACATATTTCCCATCATGCTTGACTTCAATACCACTGAGGTATAGACTAGCCACGTTGTTCTCAAAAGTCATTCTTATATTGTCATCTTCAGTGATCTCATCATTGTCTTTTAACCACGTCACAGTGATTGGCAAGGAGCCTTTCAGAGTGGCCTGGAAGGCAGCTGTACCTCCACGGAGGGAACTGGTGGTTTCGATCTTCTTAATGAAGGACGGGGGTTCTATCAGAAGAACGGGTTCTCAATCAGTGCTACGGCAAGACCGAATCTAGAAACTTAACATGTGTCTGGGTAGGAGAGCCCGTCCATCAACTAAGCCAACACTGACCTCTTAATGTCACCCGGGCACTGCAGGTGCTGCTGCCCACCTCGTTGGTCACCCGGCACTGGTATTCACCTGCATCTGAAGCTACAAACTTGAGGATCTGCAGGCTCACCAGCTGATCCTGAATGAAGGTTTTATACTTTCTACCGCTTCGAAGGGTTGTGTTGTCTTTGAACCAAGTGATCTCAAAGGGAGGGGTGCCTGCCACCTCGGCCAGCAGCATGACATCATACTCCTTTAATACTTCAATGGACTTAAATTCCTTGGTAAAGTAAGGTGACTCTATAGTAGAAAAGAATGGCCTGTGTTAATGGGCAAGGACCTGTGCTGTGAGCCCAAAGTTTGGTCACATGGGGATGAGGTGAGAACCGACCTTTGACTATGACAATGCTAGTGCAGTGGTCACTGCCGGCCTCGTTTTGAGCCTCACACATGTATTCCCCACTGTCTTCAATGGCCACATCGGTAAGCCTTAAAACCGCAGTGGACTCCACAAAAGACATCGTGTGTTTGCTGCTCTCCCTCAGTTCTCGGTCATTCGCAAACCACGTTATCTTAATTGGAGGGGTGCCCGTGACATTGCAGACTAGCTGAGTGGCATCTCCTTTCTTTAACAGTTGTGATGGTTCTAACTTTTCAGTAAATGTAGCGGGCTCTGCGAAAGGAAGGGAGTTATTAAGAAGAGCAGTAGAAAAGAGGAAGACGCTTATGTAGAAAGGGTCTCGGGGCCGCCCAAAGGTGTCAAAAGAAGAACGCAAACCTTTCACAAACAAGTTTGCACTGCACTCCACACTCCCGGCTACGTTGCTGACTTTGCACGTGTAAGTGCCCGAATCCGTGGTTTTCACTGCGTAGAGCTCTAGGGAACTCTCTGAGGCTTCTTTGGTAATATAACAGCTCCCACCAGAAACCAACTCCTTGTCGCCCTTAAACCACCTGATGGTGAGGGGAGTGGATCCTTGGAAAGCACTCTTCAGACAGACTGCCGAGCCAGGCAGAACATCCCTGGACTCTGGCTTAGTTACAAAACTGGGTGGTTCTGAAGAAGAGGTAGAAGACAGAATTTGAAGGAGTTACAAGTCTGGACCCAATGGAAGTTGGCTTAATTTGAACATTGGTAAAACAGACTACAAAGTTCCTAGCCAACCTTGCACAATCAGGGCTCCTCTGCTGTCTTTGCTGCCCACGGAATTTGTGGCCCGACAGGTGAAATTCCCTGCGTCGTTCATGTCTACTCTACTGATCTCCAAAGAGGCTGTGCCTTCCACAAATGCTATCTGGTATCTGTCAGAAGCAGCGATTTCCTTGCCATCCTTAAACCAGGAAACCCTCATGGGGAGTGAGCCGGCGATTTTGCAGTCTAACCTGCAGGCACCGCCAACGACACTGTCCACATTACGTAAGGGTTTGGTGAATAGCGGAGCGATGTCTCGATCTGTTCACGGTATAAGAAAGAAAGCGAGATCAATAGGGCAGACTGCCTAGTGCTTCACCTCTGGACAGCTTTTGATGGGTTGTAGAGCACGACGTAACATGGTTTCCTAAAAATACTAACCTAACACAGTAAACGTGGTCTCACATGAGCTGCTACCCACTTCGTTGGAAATCTCAAATGTGTACTGGCCACTGTCGTGCAGTTCAGCGGAATAAAATTTCAGCTGGGCAATGTTGTTTTTAAAACTGATTCGGTACTTTTTACTAGCAACCAAGGGTCTCCCGTCTTTGTACCACTTGGGCTTGAGTTCTGGAGTGCCCGAGACTGTGTACTCCAGAGTGGCTGGGTCCCCTGCGGTCACCTGGATCAGTTCTGCTCGCTCAATGATTTTGGCAGGTTCTACAAAGGCATCAGACAGTTAGGGTTCCTTAGTGTGAATCAAGGCTTCCCTTTAAGTGAAAAGGGCACTTAGAAGTTAAAATGTCCCTACACGAACCTTTCACTATCAACTCCCCGACAGACGTCTGGCTCCCAGCTTCGTTTTCAGCTAGGCACGTGTATTTGCCACCCAAACCGATCTGAACATCAGGGATGGTCAAGACTGCAACTCCACTGGAAAAGCTCATTTTGATTTTTCCATCCTCTTTAATGACTTCTTGGCCTTTCATCCACATGACAGAAATGGGTTCTGACCCTCTCACGGCAGCTTGTAAGGTAACAGTTTGTCCTGCTAGGGCTGTAAAGTCATCTACTTTCTTGACAAAGGTTGGTGGTTCTAGTTAAGGAAAGAAGGCAGACAGGCTGTCAGTTCCCAGGCACTCTCAGCCCCATCGCCACTGCTGCAGGGGGTCATCCAGGTTGTTTCCCTTGTCCAATGCAACCATTTCCCAACCCTCATTTATTAGAAAGAAGAAAGAAATTAACAAGAAGAACTATCAATTCCATTCAAGAGAGGCACAGAAAAGAAATGCCAGTGAGCAAAATGACTTTTTACGTAATTCCCTTTTGCTATGATTTAATAAACATTTCTGCTCATATCAAGATAAAGACTCGAATAAAAGCTCTTGGCCCAGAGTTCAAACTAAGGCAAAAACACATTGGAAAGGTCAGAAGAAAGGAAAAGAATTAGCTTTCTTTCCACGGTTTAAGAAAGCTATTTGGACCATTTACAGGAACATCCCACCCTTCCTCACTGACCTTTTAGTAAGTGTGTGGCGACACAGCCACACTTTCCAACTTCATTAGCCACCACACATTCGTAATCGCCAACGTCGGCGCTATTGAAAGATGTGATTTCCAGAAACACAAAGGTCTTCTGAGTAAACAACCTGTACTTTTTACTACTTCGGATTTGCTTCTTGTCTTTAAACCAGCTAACTTCGAAGGGTCCCGTGCCCGCGACCTCACACTGAAGCAGTGCATTGGCCCCTCGCACTATGTGTGCAGGTTCAAGAGTTTTGATGAAAGAGGGAGGCTCTACAAAAGCACAAAGCACAGAGTGAGCTGTGAGTTACAAGCAAAGGAAAGAAAGGCAAATGTTCTCAGGGAAGCGAGCGCTGGCGGCTCAGCGGACAAACCTTTGATAACTACTTCAGTACTGCAGCTGTCACTGCCCGCGTCATTGGTGGCTTCACAGGAGTATGTGCCGCTGTCATCAACTTTTACATCAGTGATGTCCAGGATAGCCTCAGAATTGGCAAAAGACATGCGGACCGTGTTGCTTTCACTAAGTTCTTTGTTATTTTTGAACCAAGTGACCTGGATCACAGGTGAGCCTTTCAGCTTGCAATGGAGGCGCGCTGATTCGCCCGGGAGCATTAAATAAGAGGGATCCACCTTCTTCACGAAGGATGGCGGTTCTACATGACGCGTAGGGAAAAAAAAATGGAGAGGATGACTGAACCATACACACCACAAAAGAGAAGCAGACACATGTGACAAAAGACAGAAAACGAATCTTGACAAAACTTCTGAGCAAGCCATGATACATTCTGCCCTTTCCCTTCATTCAGAAACACTTTTCTCATCCCTTGATAGAAAGGACAAAAGAAAAAAAAAAGACACAAGCAAGCAGACTATATCTATATGAAGAGTGACTTTCTGAACAAAGACAGCAATAATAGACATGCTAACATCTATGGGATGGGGCAGGGTGTCCCACCAGCCTTCAACCCACACAAAGGACTGCAGGCAGCCGAGGAAAGCTGAGAGAAGGAGACAAAGTGTTCCCCAGGGAGGAGCATGTCGATTGGTTATCCAACACCAAACGGTTAGTCCTGAAAACATATGTACCAATAGCATTCTGTAGATGAAGCAGGTCGCATTTGTGTATTTAAGGGTATGTAGGCAACAGTTAATAATAATTTAAAAAAAAAAAGAGGCTGTGGATTTGCAAGAGAACAAGGAGGGGTGTATGGGATGGTGAAGAGGGAGGAAAAGGAAATTAAGTAATTCATTATCACTTCAAAATAAATTACTTAAAAAGAAGACGGCTAAGAGTTGCCCACACATTTAAATTTTAAGCGAGATTTATAATTGCCTTTGTTAAAAAAAAAATACAAAGCAAACGGACTCTTAAGAAGATTAAACAAAAATAAAACCAACCAAACGACAGCCCACCAAGCGATGTCACCACTTTCCCAGACCCAGAGGTTTACGTTGAGAATTTAATTAATAACAAAGGGTGGGGATGGTACAGCTGTCAGAGAGTGTTCACAGAAGAGGGAGACCCTTCCAAGGCTTCCTTTCAGACAGGAAGTGGCAGAGAGCTGCCGGGCACTCTTACCTCGGACCGCGACTGTGGCAGACGAGGAACTGCTCCCAGCCTCGTTGGAAGCTGTGCACGAATAGGTTCCCGAATCTTTGAGTTTGGCCAGAGGAATCTCAAGCGATGCTATTTTATCTTCAAAATAGATCTTGTAGTCTTTCCCAGCGGGCAGTTTTTGCCCGTCTTTGCTCCACGTGATGGTAACTTTCCTATCCTCATCTACCTGGCATTCAAGGTGGATCTTCTTATTGATGGCCGACTGCACGGGCTCCAGCTCTTTAATGAAGTGGGGTTTGTCAATGATGGTCAACTCGGCTTGGCAGATATCCGCTCCGAATTTGTTAGAAGCCTTACAAGAGTAAACACCCCTGTCCTGAACAGTAAGATTTGAGAGTTCTAAACTGTGCTTGTTGTCTGCGTCTGTGATCCGGCAGTCAGGTGACGGCGACAGGGCAGTACCGTCTTTCTGCCAGATGGTGTCAATCACCGGAGTCCCTGACACTGTGCAGAGAAACTTGGCTGCCTTACCCACGAAAGTCGTAAGGGACTTGGGCCTGGAGAGAAAGGTTGGTGGATACGCCTCTGCAAGAGAAAGGTTTCCGTGTTACATGTGGTCTGCAAAGTTCCCACTGCAACGACATATTCCAAGGCAGAGAAGAGATAAGTTATGTCGCCAGGTGAACAGAAGACATTGCCTTAAACAACAGTGTGGGGATAAGACCAAAGGTTGGGAAAGGAGAAGGATGAATTGTCTCTAGCGAAGGAAAGGACATTTGTTCCCTCGAGAAGCAGTGCTGCTAAGGCTTTCTCTGTTACACCAGAGGGTCAAAAGTTAGAACGATGTGATAAAAAAAATTCAGTAACTCCCAGTGAACGTGATTGTTGGGGGGGAGGGCGGCAATGGGGGGAGGATGGGGAGGGGAACACCCATGAAGAAGGGGAGGGGGAGGGGTTAGGGGGATGTTTGCCCGGAAACCGGGAAAGGGAATAACATTGGAAATGTAAATAAGAAATACTCAAGTTAATAAAAAAAAAATTCAGTAATTTTACTTTTGTAAATTAGAAGACCAGAAGAAAGGTTGAGAAAATTCATGGGTCTGAAAATGGGGTAAGATTGAAACATTATGGAACCTTACAGAGGTCGTTCTAACCCCCTGGGATGGCAGGAAATCCTTATATCAGTTCACATCAAATCATGCGAAATACTTCACAGCAGAAACTTCCTATTCCCGTTCTCCATTATGAAGCAAAGCTTGAGGTTCTTCTCTTGCTGATAAGAGACACAGACGCTAACTCCCTGTCCTTTAAAAACAAAGGAGCTAAAGCTTTGGGTCAGCCCCATTACTGGGCTGGGCTAATTTGTGTAAAAAAAAAAAAAATCCTTAGCTGTCATTAAGAATAGTAGCATCATGGAGAAAAGTCCATGAGGCCTCAGCCCCTACAGGCAACTAAGAAATGCTGTGGGTGGGAAACATAGTCTTTCCCAGGGAGGAGCACACCAATTGGTTACCTAATAATCAAGAGTCAGGAAAACCTACAAGTAACATTACACGGACTGAACGGGGTTTATTTAGGAATCTATATCTGTTATACATGTTACAGCAATTAACAAAAAAAGAGACCATGAATAATGAAAAGAGAAAGCAAGGAGGGTCATCTAGGAGGGGGCAGAGGGAAGAAAGGGTAAATAGTGTAATTATCTTAATCTCAAACAAATAAAAGTGAAGAAGAATGCCAAAGTATTATCTGTATGGAAACGCCACTGTAGCAGGTTTCCTGGAATCTTGGAGATTTTCTGCTGTGTAATAAAGTTTCAAAGAAAAAAAAAATGCTTCAAAGAACTCCTTTTTCTGAGGTGGATGAGCAGGCTTCCCTCCCCTTGACATTCTCATTGAGTAAGACTTGCACCTAAGAGCAGCCCTCCTACCCAGGGGAGTCTCTTCCATCACTGCTGAGTTTCAAGCCACTACTAAGCAAAGGAGGGGGAGGGAAGGAAGGAAAGGAGGAAGGGAGGAAGGGTGGGTGGGTGGGAAGGAGAAAATGAGGGAGGGGGAGGGAGGGAGGGAGGGAGGGAGGGAGGGAGAAAGGAAGCAAAGAAAGAAAAGAAGGAGGGAGGGAAAGGAGGGACAGAGGGAGAAGAAAGGGAGAGAGGAAGGAAGGAAAGAAAGAGGGACTAATTTTTTTTTTTTTTTGACAAGGAGGAAATTCAATCATTTGTTGGGGATTAACACATTGAAATTTACCCTTCCGTGTCAATTAGGATATTGAGAATAGAGTATTTGTGTGATTGCCCTTATTTTAAAGTTAGAAGTCCGGAGTGAGCATCCTTAGTTTGAAGCCCTGCCCTAGTGCCTATCTTATTACTGAACTTTGTTTAATGTTAGCTGCATATTCTGGCTTTATTTGTAACTCTGTCACTATTTCTGATTGGTTATTTGGGTTGTTATAATCAAGTATATAGAGAATTTTTTTGAGACAAGGGTTTTTTTGTTTTTTTTGTTTTTTTTTTTTTTTTTTTTAAATATGAGTTAGGGTTTCTCTGTGTAGCCCTGGCTGTCCTGGAACTCACTCTGTAGACCAGGTTGGCCTCAAACTCATGGCTCCATCTGCCTCTGTCTCTTGAGTGCTGGGATTAAAAGTGTGCATCACCACCACTGCCTGGTTATTTATTTTTTAATTTTCTAGTAGCACCAAACATTTCTCAGATGTTTCACATTAAGAGCAAAGTCAGGCTCATTTGATGACTTAACATTTTCCCCTCCAATCACAAAACTTTTGCTCTGGCTGCAGACAGAAATGTGACTGAAGAATGACTTGTCCCCATGCCCTCTGTGGTCCTCAGTCAACGTGATACCACGGAGGATGTCAGTATCCCCCAGTGGTGACACGCTCTGCACCTGTACGAAAAGCACCACACACCCTAAGATGAGGTGACTGCACCCCTGTCCACGTGTGTGGCATTTACCTGTCACGGTTAGCGTGGCGGTGCAGCTGACGCTGCCATACTCGTTGGAGGCTTTGCAGGTATACTCGCCACAGTCAACAACCTGGGTCCTCAGGATCTCCAGGCTGGAGATGTAGTTCGAAGATCGAATGGAACACTTGTCGCTCTCATAAATCTCTCTGCCAGCTTTGAACCACTGGAACCGGACATTGGGGGCTCCTTGGATCTCACAGGTGAATTTGGCTAGGTGGCCCAGAGCTACTTCCAGGGGCTCAATTCTCCTTTTGATCACAGGGGCAGCTGCGAACAGAAGCAGAACCCGTTAGCATGCCCCCTTCCCAGGCATCCTGCATTTCTCTTTGCAGGCTAAGTTTTGTCGCTGTTAACAAAATTGACAGTTGAAATTGGTGAGACGGTTTGCAGCACTCTAAGGCGCGTCGCGTGGCTGGGAGATGAGACCAGTAGTGAAGGCAAAGCAAAAGAAAAAAAGAAAAACAAAAACAAAGGACAAAAAAGAAGCACGTGACATTTTCCATTGTTACTCTGCAGTGAATTGCGGGGGGGAAATTATTAAAACCTAACGCAGTGTGTGTGCATGCGCAACCACAGGGTGTACCATTGAAACACACCCTGCCGTCTAGGAACCGAAAATAAGGTGCAAACACAAGATAGACCAGCTGGCATGGTGAGGTGAGACAACAGCCAACAGACGGAAAGAGAAGACGACTAATCATGGTCACGCTGAATTTAGAGAAGAGCCTGGTGGTTTCGGAGTGCCTGTGCACTGAAAACTTTTTTACTACATATTATCGAAACATTTTCGTAGGAAAACGTATTCATCACCATAAAACATACAAGAATATGTTTTATTGAAGAAGTAGCAGTGAGGCTATGATAATGTACGACCCAACCAGGCAGTGAGAAACGTACGTTAATAACCATGATTATGTCTGTACTTTCAATCCTCCTGAAAATGGCTGGCATTCTGGAACAGTGGCCAACAGTGAAAAGTCAGTGGTGACGCCTACATCATTACAAAGTGGTGGACATTAGAACCGAGCCTGATGCATTTACTCCTTAAAGTCCAACCTCTTTCTCCCACAGTGAGCTTGGCTGACGTCATCGCTTTCCCACTGCCGTTTGAGGCTTCACAGACATACTCCCCTTCGTCCTCTGTCTTTACTGACTCGATTACCAGGGTGTACGCATTCTCCTCTTTTAGACACTGGAACTTGGCACCTGGAGGCACCAGGTCACCCTTGAAATACCAGTTCACCTCCTTAGCATTTGATATGGATGACGTAAGGTGGACGGTATCTCCTTCCTCAGAAATGGTATCCACTAAGGGTTTAAGTACAGTAGGGCAAAGGTCAGCTAAGGTACCCTCGGCTTCTTCTTGTGACCTCACTGTACTGGTCTTCTGGGTATCACTCTCTTCTGCCGCCTTCAGAGTCTCAGCCTGTGGAACCTCATCGGTATCCCCATCTTTGAAGTGACTCTCCACGTTCAACCAGCTGACCTCTTCTTTGGGGACAAGGTACTTCAAGTCGGCTTCAGCTTCTATGGCAGTTTCAACTTTCTGTGCATCTGAAAGGTGACCTCTCCCTGCCTGCACACCTACTTTGTCTTCTTCCTGAAACCTCGGATCCTCAGCCATTAAGACGTTTCTTTCTTCACAGACAATGGAGCACAAGGCATCCTTAAGTTCAGTTTCCAGGTTAGCCATCTGAGGATCTATGTCTTCAATGGTGAGGGTTAACTCTTCCGTTAGTGATTTCACCGAGGTGATAAGGTAGGTGCACAGGATACGTTTGGGCTCTTGAGTGAAGTTTACGACTGTGACCTCCACCTTGTCAATGTTTCTTAGCCACTCGGAGAAAAGACTTGCTTGCTCCCTGGCCACGGCAGCCTGCAAAGCCCTGCGGACCTGAGTTTTCAGATGTAGTCGCTGCTCTGCGGGAATACTAGAAAACAATGTTTCCTTAGAAAGCAGGTCACTTTCTTGTACCTCCTTCACTCCCTTTACTGCCCCGGGCTCTTTCTTGGGCTTAGAGGTTTGGCTAGTGGGCACTGCCATGACCTCTGATTGCTCTTCCTTAAGTAGGACCTGCTTTTCCTCAAGTGCTAGTGGGAAGCTTAGGGACTTGCCCTCCTCGGTCCTCAGGGCAACGTCTTGCCCTGTGCTTTCGAGAGTATCTGCACCAGCCATCAGGGTTTTGCCTTCTTCTATGCATGTGTGTTGGGGAGGGACTTGGGGTTCAGAGCACACCTCACAGACTGCAACATCAGGCGCCTCTAAACTTTCTACACACCCCTCAGCTATGCTCTGACTCAGGAGGAGAGTCCTTTGCTCTTTGTCCACTTCCGAGATCATCTTTTCTCCTAGATGGAGTGTTTCTTCAGGGACAGAGGACAGAAGGGAATCATCAGGAGCTGCTGTTGAAGACTGTGGAGACTTCCCTTTGGGTTCAGCTGTTAGGGTTATCAGAGGCTTGACGGTGACTGAACTCACTTGTGCTGCAGACGAGGCGCCCGGGCAGAGTTCCTCAGGCTCTTCAAACTGTAGAGTATCTTCCTTGGGGAGGGTTCTCTGAGACTGGACAGTCTGCAGGTGTAAAGTGGGGGGCGGTTCTTTGCCTGGCTGTGCGTGAACGGCACCATCTATGGAAGGCAGCTCCCCAGTGCCCTGGGGAGTGGACATGACAACGGGTTGCAGCTTCTGAGCCCCTAGAGTCACCCCAGTACCCAGTTCACTGCTGTCAACTTTATGCTCATAAGGAAGCTGCAGTTTTTCCTCTGCAACTAAAGCACCCTTGGCAAAAGCTGTAATTTCCTGCTCTGAGTCAAATGCCTGAACGGAAGGGCCTCTTGCAGATGTTTCCAGAAAGTCACCAGGAACTCCTGAGGTGGACTCTTCCTTGCAGGAGGCATCGGGCACATCTGTGTCTTCCGGAAGCACAAGAAGCTCTGCGGCACAGGTGGACGCCCCCCATAGGTTCTCGGCCTTACAGATGTACAGGCCACTATCTCCCCTCTGAGGGTCATTAACAATAAAGGTCCCAGAGCCGTCAGGATTGTGAATGATGGTGTAACAAACGTTGGTATAAAGCGGCATGTCTTCTTTGAACCATAAAACAGTGGGGGCAGGCTCTCCATGCACCAAGTACTCAAAGACAGCCGGGATTCCTGGGGCACAGTGCATGGGTTTTAACTCCTTGAGGAAGTAAGGCAAACAAGGCTCTTCAGGCTTCTCCAGAGTTCCCTTCACTACTGATCCCTTCTCCTTGCGCCTCTCTCCTTTAGGGCTTACTTTTAGGTGAGCACTACATACTGCCCTTCCATATTCATTAGTGGCCATGCACGTGTACTCCCCCTCATCCTGAAATCTGGTGAACAGAATGATTAGGCTGTGGTTATCCCCATCAAAGACAAATTTGTAGTCAGCAGAAGGGGTTAATAGAATCCCGTTAAAGAACCACTGAATTTTAGGCTTGGGGCAGCCAACGACAGTAACAGACAATTTAGCTACATCTTCAACGCTTATTTCAACGTCTGATATTTCTTTGATGAAAACTGGGGCAGCGCCTTCCTGTCTGGAATCAAACTGGGTGGAATGAGCTGGAGGCCCAGACAGAAGTTCAAGTGTTCCATTCTCATTAAGTAGGTCAGAACTAAAGGTTTGAAAATCTTCCTTGGCAGACAGAATGCTAGCAATTTCTGTGTGGAGAGAAATTATTATGACGTCACCATACGATTTCGTTTAACAAACAGTATCAAAGAATTAGACACCAATTAGTGGCCTTCTGCGTTGAAACAAGGTTGTGGTGAGGTTAACATCAAAAAACCCGCAGCGTTCCTAACTTTCTTAGGCTATCGAGGAAAATCAAGCAATTATAACAAGTGCACAAAAAGCAACTTTATACCCAATTCATCTGTTCAGGTTCACGAATGCGATACACATCTGGATCTGAAGTTTGAAGAAGTGCTAGATAAACATTTAATAAATCGTAAATCCAGGGTCACTTGCGTCAACTTCTAACAAGACATAGAATTGCTATATGGGATTTTCTTGAATTTAGTGATCATTTTCAAAGAAAACATGTTTAAACTAGCCCTTCTAAACGGATATCAGCAACAATAACAAAACCAAAGGCTAGCCAGGCATAGTCCCAGGTTCAAAGACTGAGGCAGGGGCATTCCCAGTTCCAGGCCTGTTTGGTGCCCATCCTATATGAGGCTATAGGAAAGGTTTGATTTCTGACTCCTGCAGGAACCGTTGTTATTATGTCACTCACATAACTTGTCAACGTACTTCGAGAGATATTTTATAATAAGACAGTTAAGAAAGCAGAAGGCAGAAATAGGAAAAAAATGACTCCAATATTCAAACATTGGTGACAATTTATTGGAAGGCAGTTGTATAGGGGGCACCGAGTAACATGCACTCTTTTAACAGGATTTCAAACAACCAAGTGAGAGACAGGTAGCTTATCAAAAGGAAGTAGGTTCTTAATTCAGTCTGCTGGGGATATTGGACTGCCCCATTACTGGAAGTTTTATTCCCTAAATAAATGGTAGTTTAATTTTATTAATCCACTTCTCTCATATTACACTGAATAGTTCTGTGCCTTAATTCCTTGCTGGCCGAGTGCTTTAGTATATTGGAAGACAGGACTCATGCCTGCTGGCTATAAAACACTAGGGAAACTTGTCTATAGCATGTAAAAAATCTGACAATTTAGCTACGTCTTCAATGCTTATTTTAACATCTGCTATTTCTCCGATGAAAACTGGGGCAGCGCCTTCCTGTCTGGAGTCAAAGGGGGCGGAATGAGCTGGAGGCTCAGAGAGAAGTTCAAGTGTGGCATACTTACTTACTAAGCTACTTGTGACTGTCCCTAATAAGCCACTGATGACATCATACTCAAAAGACTATCAGCGGCCACTTAGCTTTGCCTCTGTGCTAAGTATATTAGCTTTCCCTTCTCTTTACTCCCCAAAATACTTGGGAAGGGAACAGATGTGGATGTAGTTAAAGAACCTTGAGCTGCTAATATGTAAAAATATTTTCAAAAATTTCCCCTGTTCCAAAACACGGTGTATTTATCATTCACACAAAAATACAGTGCACGAGCCTCGCATGGGCCCAACTATGAATGCTGTAGCTAAAATTACCCGAGTCTACAGTATCTCACGATGACTGCTAAACGACTCTGTGTAACACATGGAATTCTTTATCAAGCGTCGGGGAAATTAATATCCCAAGCTTTCAAGTTGTGTGTCATTGAGTGAGAAAATAAAAGATTCCATTGCATGATTATAAGTGTGGGGGAGGCTTTTTTTTTTTCCTTTCAGTTATTATCCAACACACCCTCAAGATCAATGCATCTGAGACTAATGGAATCATAATAAGAAAACCAAAGCCTTCATTCTTCTGGGAGTGAAAATATACATTTAAAAATCAACAACTATGAAAACATCTTCCTCCTCCCCTGTTTACATTTGCTTTTCTGGATTTTTTTTTTTTTTTTTTTTTTTTTTTTTAGCGTGACGGTGCTTGTGATAACGTGGGTTAAGTGTGCCTGTCATGTTGGCTATGGCATGGATTTCTAATTAAGAGAACATGCAGCATATGACTAAATGTAGGAAAAACACTAAGTCCCTTTGCTACAGAATTAGTTTTACCGCAAGGACACTGGTGTGGTACATTATATCTAAATTATTACCAAAGGTATTATGTACTCTGTGGTTGAAGTAAAAATCGTTCTTCTACAGTTGTTGAATCTATCACTAGATGGTGGTCACTTTAAACAAATACGATTTTTACAAATTTGAGGGGACTGAGACGACTGACTGGTCTGCCCGTTTCCTACACGTGCTTCTAATCTTTTGTTTCAGATGATGAACACCATTGCGAAGTGGGAACTTCCACTGCTAAGACAGCATCAACAGATAAAAGAAACAATTAATGTGGCAACTATATAAGTCCTTATGGAAATTAAATCTGACATAAATGGTATTTGGTAATCAATGTTAATATGATTAATACGATTATGATCCTTAAATATTGCTGAATGCAGTCCTTGAGTGCAACCAGTAGGCCATGATCATAACTTAAGAAAGGAAGGCTAGGCTAATAATCTCATTGTCTCTTCTGTGGTTCTCCTCTGTTACAAGACGAAAACTGTTATGTTTAGTTGTATTGGGTGACAAAGAATCTTTCTATGGGCTTTATAACCTATGGGGCCTTTTGACTTAACTCTACACTGTTACATAAGAAAACGGATTTTTTTTTCATATTTATTATGTCTTACATCCAAAGGCCAAGGTCCACATTGATTCATAATCGCAATGTCAAAGCACCGTGAATTATTAAAATGGAAAAACAAACTTAAATTTTCACCTTACAAACATAAACATCCTACTGGAATTTGAATATTTGTTGATTCCTAGTTGTTTTTAACGTTTAAACATTCTATAAAAATAATAAGAAAACTTACTCTGTCTTTATATATACTAAACAAAAACTACCATATTTTCTCAATTATAAACATGTCCTACCTTGTTCTGTCTAACTCAGAGATTCTGACACTGGCATATAGTTAAAAATTTATATTTAGATGGACGTGGTAATACCCCTGGGTCAATGATAAATTAAACACTGCACTTTACTTGATACCCCAAATGAGAAAACAAAGTATTTTTAAATGTGAAAAGACCGTTACCTTTATGTATGCCCAATTACCAAGGCTGCGACATAAACAGACTGTTAAGTTGGCTATCATTTGGGCAACCTTGAGTTTATGGCTGGTTTTGGCCTCTGACATCTAACTAAATCAACATCGGTGTGTCTGAATTCGAAGAGGCTTCTAATTAAAGCATTACTTAGGGCCAGAGGGAGTTTTCTCTTACCAGGTTATCCACAGTTATCCGACATGGTCACCTTTCCTTCCACCATGCATCTATAGTATACAGGACAAAAGAAGGCGCTGAGACACTCTGCGAGAGGAGAGGTGACGGAGGGAGAAGTACAAACACAAACAATCGGGTGTCCAAGGAGGAGTTTAATCGTGCTGGATGACACATGGTATAACTGATACAGGTGATGGTTCCAGGGTTTGGATCACAGAATATTTACATGCATGAAGAAGATGAGATTTCTACATAGAAAGACTATCTCCCGGGGTCTTCCGTGTCATGATCCAAATATAGTGGCTACACTTGGAAGGTTGCTAATCCGTAGACTCTAGGGGTGACCAAGGCCCTGAGACATCCCACTTTAAGAGGGTGAGGATGGCATTGCTCCTAGCTGTTCCTGAATTGTTCGTAGCTACACAGCTGTACTCCCCCTCGTCACCTTTAGTTAAGCCTGTTATGAACAGATTGTGGAACCCTATACCGCTTTCCTCAGCACTGAACCTTGATCCCTGGACCACTCTTCCATTTTTGTACCAAGAAACGGTGGGTCTCGGTGAGCCACGGACTAAACACTGGAAATATGCCGCTGTCCCTAAGGGAGCACGGCAATCAGAAATACCTTTGATGAACCTGGGAGGGCCTTCCACCACCTGGAATTCAAAAAAGCTGTCTGCGTATTTGCTCCTTAAGACTAGCTCCTCCTTCTGACTGCTTAAAGTCACTTTGCTTGTCCTGGTGACCACAGCAGAGGCCTGGGATTCTCCCATGGTGAGGAAGCCTCGGCAGATGGCCTCGCCTGCACTGTTCAGAGCTCTGCATCTGTATGTTGCACTGTCAGAAGGGCCAACATCTTGGATTCTAAGGCTGTGACTCCCTTTCTCCTCGCTAATCACATACTTCGTGTCATCCGGCTCAATGCACATGTACTCCTTATACCATTGGACTTCCGGGGTAGGAATGCCTATGACCGAACACTTGAACACAGCAGTGGAATTTTCTGGAATTCTGAAATCGCAGATGGGCGTTATAAAGCGAGGAGGCATTTCAAAGGCTTCTAAATCGATCTTAAACTCTCTGCCTTCTTCCCCTTGGGACTCCGCACTGGGATCCACTAAGTTCAATGGGAGAATATCTAAGCTCACGATCATGCTTTTATGGTCAGGAGTAAATTCAGGAACTGTCACTATCTTCACCTGCTTCTCGAATTCCTTCACATCTTTTTCACCTAATTCCACTTCCAGGACGATCTCTTGAGGAGACGGTGTTCTCGACGAGTTGGCGTTTGCCACGTCAAACTCCATGACGTGTTGGTGGGTTACTGGTGGTGGCAGGGCCACCGCTCTTTCCTCTTGAGGTATGATGTCTACTTTTGCAAAGCTCTTTGCCTCCCCTATGATGTTCACCGCGTGGCACATGTACTCTCCCCCGTCTCCTTTCTGAACGTTGGAAATTTCCAGAGAGCACACATTGCCCACCCTTTCCATTTTGACTCTGTCATCTGGCTCCAGCAAAGATCTATTCCTATACCATTTCACACCAGGGACCGGAAGACCCTCGACTTCAATGATGAAGCCCAATGTTGTATTTTCGTATATCTTCCTTTTGCTTAGAGGCTCGATAAAAGATGGAGGCATTTCATTGTCTTTGGGTTCGATGGCTTCATTGGGTGTACCGAATGAGTCTGAACGCCATGCTTCATAAGGTGAAATCCTCTCGTCCGTCGGTGTGTGGAAATGCTCATTTGGAGTGCTGTCTTCCCTCTCTAGTTTTGACAGATTCATGCTTACATTCCTACTATGGTTTGGTCCTCTAGTAGGAACAGAACCTCTCTCTAGTTTCTCACCTGGGGGTGTGAAAAATCTCTCCAGAGCCTCCCCTGGGGGAGTGGAGTATCTCTCTAGAGCCTCCCCTGGGGGAGTGGAGTATCTCTCTAGAGCCTCTCCTGGGGGAGTGAGCCTCTCCTGGGGGAGTATCTCTCTAGAGCCTCTCCTGGGGGAGTAGAGTATCTCTCTAGAGCCTCTCCTGGGGGAGTGGAGTATCTTTCTGGTATTTCACCTTCAGAGGGTGTGGAGTATCTTTCTCCATTTTCCTCTGAAGGTGTTGAGAATCTCTCAAGAGTGTCAGCTCTTGAATTTGCTACAGATGGCTCAATTATCCCTGAAGGCTTAAAATATAAATCAAGAGACTTTGGAGATTCTAAATTTTCTACAGACGATGGTGGGCTATAGAACTGATCTAACTCAGATATGTCTTCGCTGCTTGTGCTCCCGACATCAATTGAAATATCAGACTCAGGAGAATAGGGTCGCCCTAGGAATTCCTGTTTCTGGTTGTAATACTCATACACGGTGTTGAAAGTTACTTCTTCCACCTCCATTGAAGTCACTGACTCGCTCTGAACAAGCTGTGCCTTGCGGTTGGTGTTTCTAACTTCAGGCACCTCATACCTTCCCTCAGCAAGTAAGTACTGGGTTAGTGAGGTCTCAGATGCCCCCTCTTCAGTTGTTTGGGTCTCCTCCAATCTAGGGAGATTTTCAGGCAAACTCTCCTCTGTCTTTTCTCCTTCCATGGCGGAGACAAAGCTTTCATTTTGAACGGTAACTTCCTGATAGGTTTCTTCTCCTGAGACCTGGATTGACTCACTTATCTGTTCCTCTAGGACCTGCTGCTCTCCAGTCATCAAGAATGGCAACTCCTGACTCAGAGACAGCTGTCTGTGAGGCACATCTGCTCCATGGACATCACCTCTGGGGTTTTCTAGATTTCCTTCGTATTCCTGAGTCACATCACATGCTGGTCCCATGGTAGATCCGTCCCCCATATCATGATCCTCCAAAAGCTCTTCCTCACTTGCTGCCCTTTTCAACTGGGAGATGAAACTCTTGTCTCCATTTTCTATAGAAGCATTTGTCTCAGAAACGTTAGTTTCTTCCATATCAGCAGATGGAGTCTGAAATAAAGCCCATGATTCACCATGGACCACTTCAGAAAAAGACTCAGGCACATGATCAGTTTTTAAAATTGAGGTGTTTTCTTCCTGGGCATCATGAAAGCTTTGGTGGACAGGAATCTCTTCCCTGTGGCACATTTCCTGCTTGTTCTCAGTTTCTTGGCCCTGGAACGCCTCACCTGGATCGTCTATGTGAGAATACATTTGCTTTAGGTCAAAGACAATGTCTTCGGCGTTAGCCATTTCTGAAGCAGGTTGTTGAGGCTCTAAAGACCTTTTACCTTGTTGACCATTGGCCAAATCTTGGAAATTCATGTCTGTACTTTCTATCTGTGAGTGAAACTGCTTGAGGTCAAATGTAACAGGTGCTTCGAGCTCAGCCTTTTCTTGATCTAGGGGAAGCATTTCTTCCTGTCGTCCCTTCTCTTCTGTTTCAAATTCCTCATGAGCTTGAGAGGAAAGTTGCTTCAAATCCATTACAATGTTCAATGAATCTGCTTCTGTGTGTGAAGCCACTTCCTCTGCCTGATGCATGTTGCCCCAGCCTGATCGCTTTTGCTTTAATGCAAACTCTTGGTTACCCCATTTCTTTTGAGGGCCTGTAACAAAGGATTTCTTGGTCCTTCTCTTTTCTAAAACTCCCTTTTCTGCACGCTGCAGCTTTTCAAATGCAATGATCTTATGCTTCACTTTTTTGCCTGGGTAGTACCTTTCTCCTTCAAGGGCTTCGTCATACGTAACAACAGACGAGTCTTCCACATCCTGAACTGCCTCAGAGGTTCTCTCGGAGTGGATATTATCACTTGGAGAATGTACTTTCATATTTCCCCATTCTGGTCCATGATGTCCAAAACCATCTCTGACTTCGTTTCTAATGTTAGCTTCTCTGAACTCATCAACAAATGGATAAATGGTACCCTCTGCTTGGACTGACTGAGACCTCTCATGAATATGTCCCCCATCTTGGCATTGTAGGAATTCAGTTCTGCGAGGCTTATTGATATCTGACGGTCTAGAAGCACCCTGCATAGACCTGGATAGTTTTTCACTAGGAGATGGACAGTATACCTCTTTTATCTTGTCCACTTGCCCAACTGTCTCAAGGCTTTGAAAACACTCCCTTACAGTATACTCTTTTACATTTGATTGGGCAGTAAAAGGACCAACTGGATTATCATAAAAATGTGTCCTTACAGATTCCTCCTGAACTTGTGTTTGTTGATTTTTGGAATATTGTGCATAAATTCCACTTATATTTTCCAACTGACTATACTCCCTGTAAGGGATGGGTTCCACGGTTAAATCTAAAATGCTCTCGGCTATGCCTGAATCATTTTCAGCCACACACTGATACCTTCCAGAATCGTGCAAATCGACATCATTGATGTATAATCTGTAGCTATAATTAACCTCTTCAATCTCAAACTTTTGGCTGTGCTTTACGGGAACCCCGTTATGAAACCATGCGACTGCTGGCTGAGGCTCCCCCGATATTAGGCATTCAAGCATGACAGAATTCCCTTCCCTACAACTGGCACTCCTTGGCATTTCCTGTAGCATTTTTGGTGGCTCGTTAGTGATATCAGAGGAGAATACAAATTTGTGTTTTGGTGACTGGATGGCTTGATCTCGAGATGTTGCCTCAGGCTCCATCTCAAACAACTCCCCGTATTCCTTGTTCTGTTCTGGGGTTGGAGTGGCTGCTGTTATCTGAATTTCTACAGGGAAGGAAAGCAGCTCTCTGTCTGCAGAGGGGAGGACTGGGGGGTGAGTTTTTAACATATGAGGATGTTCTTGACTAAAAGGTGGATGAATACTTCTTGCCTGGTCAAACACCAAGGCCAGCTCTTCTTCTTCATCTGCGAGGTCAGGCCATACTGGGACTTTATGAGGCTGGGAATCATACCTTGGCTTTGGCCTCACTCTAAGCATACTGGTTGCTTTCACTGTCCCATACTGGTTAAACAGCACACAGGTAATAGAGCCTCCATGATGGGGCTGAGCAGAAGGGAAGGTTAACGTTGAATAGTTTTCGAATGTATGAGTGGTAAAACCTTGACTACGTGGTATGGGCAGGTCATTGTTATACCATGTCACAATGGGCTGAGGGTATCCTTGAAAATGACACACAAATTTACAGCTGTCACCCTCATAGACTTCTTGAGATTCAATATCTTGGAGAAATGAAGGTGGGCAGCGTTGAGGATGTTTATGGATGTAATTTTCAAAAGATCTTGTTTTCTCCTCACGCTCCGCTTTGAATTCTTCTGCTTTCATGGAAGCATGGCGTTGCCCCTCTCGCCAACCCCTCTGTGTTTCTCCTCTGCTGTCTATGTCTTCGGCGTCTTCAGCATTTGCAAATGTACCCAAGGCCTCACTGGGATATGGTGTGAGAACTTGAGACATCTCGGAAGCCTCATATATCCCGCTACTCTCATATCCACACATTTCCTCATTAGAGGTGGATGCGGATGGTTCTCTGACCATGGTGCTGCTCACAGATTCTGCAAACTGCTCCCTGGCCTGAGGGTTTTCACCTGCGAGGCCTTGCTCAATCCAATAGCCTTCCAGGAGGCTTTCTTCTTGAAATGTCTCTTGGTTCAGGCTGTTTTCAGCCTGGAGATCTTCATCACCAGTGGTTTGGACACTTGAAGGAGGTTCTCTATTTTGATGTATTTGATTAGGAAGGGAGTACGGATTCTGGATGATTCCTTCGGCTGAGTTATCGACCCTATCCCTGTCTTCAGCAAACTCATGCACAAACCCAATCTTCCCTTCCTCTCTAGAGAATGGAGCTTCCCTAACAAGATCCTCACTTCTCATGGTCATCGAGTTCGTTTCAGACGATGCGTCTAAAAGACATAATTTCCTTTTCTCTAAGAAGGTTTTTCTCGCCTCCCGTAACCGCTGCAACTTCATTTTGGTTTCCTCATCTAGGAAATTCTCACCTACACTCAGGCATCCTCTGACATCGAATTTGCTTTCTGACCACTCGTCCTTGCACACATAGGCGGCTCTCCTGACAGGGCTCGCTGTCCTAAAGTGTATGGTTCTCATCATCCCCTTCTGTTCCACAACTTGCCTTTTGTTAAAGGGGGAGCCAGTAAATCTCAGGCCCACCTTTATCCTCTCCTCTCTCCTTTCCCCTAGACTCCCCGTGTTTTCACACGTCTGTTCTGCCCTTTTCAGAAATTCTAAGTACCTCTCGTCTTGCCCTTTCTGGATAACGTGCAGTGATGCACTGGACTCAGCGGACCCCTCACTGTTAACTGCCAAGATCCTGTAACTGCCAGAATCTCGGCCTTGGACCCTTTGCACCTCTAAGCTGGAAGAGTGTTGGTGTAAGTCATTCTCGGTTCTTATCACCCTACGGAAACCTGTGGGGACGGGCCTATTATTGTGAAACCAAGTCATTTCTGGAGTTGGATAGGCCACCAGTCTGCATGTAAACACAACAGGTTCGCCCTCTAAAGCATACTGAAACGTGAGTTTTTGAGTAAAAGCAGGCTTGAAACATTCGGGCCAGGAGCTTGTGGACGACATTCTATTTGCATATCTCCTGGCCATCAGGGAGTGGTGGTCTATGTCTTCAGAGTCAGAGAAGGCTCCTCGAGTGTCTCCTGCGCCGTCAGCTTCCCCCTCAAAGAGCTCTTCTGAAAGATAATTAAATTACAGAGCATTTTACTATTTTCCGCAGCACTTGGAGAAGTTGAAAATAAATGAAATTTTTAAAATGGGAAATGAAAGGAAGTGCATGCTACAGAGTCTCACAAATCCGTAAAAAAGTCACTCACCATATTTGTTCGAATAAACGCAACACCATGCTCTGTTTAAAAGATTCTGACACGACAATCGTTCGTTGTCTGGTCTTTTCTTCAGACTGCTGAAATTTCTTCTTGAACAAGCAAAAGTGCATTTCAAAAGTAACAAATTCCTGTGTGTATTTGTTTTGTGAGCAGGACAACTTTGCTGGTTTGATGGCTAAGAGAGAAATCTTACCCGACTTGCAGAGTGTAGAATAAACGCCCTTTCTGATCCTTTTGATTGGAGATTGAATTATTAAAATTTTGATAATGAACTATTTAAAAAATATATAGAACTAAAATCATAAAGAATTAGATGACATAAAATGAGAAGGCGTTTATTCGAACTAATACAGCTATAAGAGTCACAACAGTATGCAAAGTAAGCAGGCAAGGGTCACGAGATAGCTATCTGCAAGCCAGTATAAGAGACATATCATGTTAAAGTGATCTGTGTGCATGAGGTGTGGACCAAGAATGGGAATGTAAGGTTTTCACACATCCTAAAAGAGAGTAGCAGTTCCATTATAATTTCATTCATGACATTGCATTCTGGAAATTGCAGGTTAACCCCCGTCGTTCAATTCAAGTCACCGTGATTTTGAAAAACAAACCTCTACGTCCATGATTTCATGCATTAAAATGACAACCGTTCATAGTACACACTTTCCAAGATGGCTGCAAACATAGAACTGAATGTGGCTGATAAAGTTTCAATGTAAGACTTTTTTAAAAAAAAAATACCATTCAACAATTTACTGTGATGCACAGAACCGTCAGCATACTAAACCAGGCATGCGACATAGGAATATATTCTCAAAGAGATATATTTGTACATCTATGCCGTATCCTCGAAAATCCTAAGAGATATCAAGTAGGTCAAGGGTTCTGCTAATCCTCCAGACTTGCTACTGTAACCTCACATTCGTCATAACGGTACCTTTCATCTCCATTTCAATTTGCTGGCCGATCTGCTCATGTAAAATTGACTCCGGGGCTAAAATAGAAAAGCAACAAGAAACCTGCGTGAGTGACTGCCCACAGCTTCTGAATCAACTAACGACTTATGTGACAATCGCTGCCCTTCCGTTGTAAAATGAGAAGATGCATCCCCCAAATACCCATGCCAAAGGAATCGATGAGCGGATGGATCACAAATTATTACAAAGAGTCGTGTTCCACTCCCCCATGCCTTCACATGCACCCAGAAAAGCAACTCCCAAACTAAAAATACTCTCTTCGTCATGTCCTGCCAACTGCACACGTGTAAGGCGTGGAAACCACAGTTATTAGGAACATGCACTTGATCGCTTGCCACTTCTGTTTATTTCCTGGCCTCTTGATTTGAGTGTCCTCTCAAATTTGGAATGATAACAACATTCAATGACACGGCAGCCAGTGGACAAAGACTTCTCAACCCTCAAATTTCTTTTGTTATACAAGGTACAGGTTTAGGATTAGGGCACAGTGGTCTCTAAGACAGCTTCCAGAACAAGGCTGGTAGCCTGGGACACACGTTCTCCAATTCCTGTAGTTCTGGCATTGGCTATGAGGGCCTTTCCTGCATTTCCTTGTGATCTTTAGCATGATATAAATGACAACCCTGATGTTTCCTTTCATTCTTTTTTCTCCACGAATTTTTTTCGTTTGTTAGTTAAAGGTATCATTACACTCTTAGTATCTGAGTGGAGTAACGTTTGTAACTACTCTCCCTTGTGATTCTCTTGTAGCTAGGGAAAGCCATGCACTAGTTGTGTTTGGAAGAACACAAAGCAGGCTGAATCCCAAGAAGATGGATTGTCACTGGGACAGTCTCAAAAGCAACATCCCATGTTTCTATTTTGTTATGCACTAAAGACCATTGTTCAAACAGACTAACAAGCCCTTCACATCCCCATCTGAACTTTATGGACAGCCATGTAGCCTACATAAATGATTTAGATCAAAATAAAAGGGCACATACAAATACTAACTTCACGTTAAATAACTAGATGCTTGTGCCCAATCCTTCATTCTTCAAACACCCAAAAGTATTTCATCCTTAATACTTTTATAAGTGCAAGAAATGCTGTTTGGATTTAAAAAGGAGTGTTCTCCTGTTCCAATAACATTTTGATAACATAATCAATTGTAATGGAGTACAGAAGAATTCCTGGGCCAAAAGCGCCCAGTTCAATCCACTCTGTGAAGATGACATTTGGCCATCTTCACTGTACTTTACAGAAGAGATCTGAAAGAGTCACACTTTTCCCACTTCTACACAGACAACTCCCAACTGCACAACGTGGCAAAACTGTTACCTCTGTCACCTACACAAGTCACAGACAGCCCCTCTGTATGAACAATCGTTCTGCGTGATTACTGTGCTAGCAAAAACTTCAGTGAGACTGAGAGCCAGTGCTCTGGACAGGGCCGCTCTGTTTGACTAGACATTTGCATTGTTCATTATGGAACTAGATCCAGAGACTGCCAAGGAACAAGAATCTCAGATTCGGCAAAGATTCCACTTTGGGTGAGAAGGATTGCAGACATAGTACATGAATGAATGAGACTGATTCTCCCGATTGGCAAGAAAGAGAACCAAAATTCAGTATAGAGATAGCTATACACGAGACAGAACTTTACTGCTCCCTTGTTATCTCTAATATCCATCCACCATTTGAAGAGGATCAGGGAGGAATTTGTGGCTATTCTTTCCCATAACCCTTAGGATGCTTGACATCTGCTTGACCCCTTCCCACATGACCCAGTAAAGGTCCTTGGCCTATAGATACATAACACAAGCTCTGGACACTTCAAATACGATATTCTCATAGTATTTGTACCTAAGAGGCAAGGATAAGGGGAAAATTATGCTTCTCTCAGACAAATTTTTCTGCACTCTTTCAGATACAATAGAGACTCAGGTACAGTAACAACTAAAGTCATGATGTTGTCAGGAGAAAATTGCCATAATTTCAAGAGAATACAAGACTGTAAAAGCAGTATCATTTATAGAAAAACTATCTTCAGACCATTAATCGTAGTCCAAATAGAACCCTATTATTGTCAATATCCAATTTTCTGTTTTCATGGCTTCCCCATTTAAATCTAGAACCTTCAGGCCTGAAAGAAAAGGACAGTGACTGCTGAATGGGACACTCACTCATCATTAGGGTAATCTGTTTAACTCTTACTATGGAATCAATTCAATTGAAGTTCGAATCAGCGCCAGACACAATGATAACTACCCAAGAAGTAGCTGGCAACTACAATATTTTAACCCTATTTGGTGCTATTTTCAAGATTTGTCTCTGATAAATAGCAGAAAAAGAAGTCCATGCCAAATAAATTGGATTTCCTGACGCTAGCTTTCAAGGTGAATCAGCACCGAGAGTTAAATTCTCCTACAAGTTTGGCCAATGACTTAGCCTACCTTCATAAAGTACTTATGGGTTAGATGCTAGAGGTGGGTTAAGGAACATGATCATTGACTCAGTTTGGTCGCCTGGGAAGCTTCATAAGATGATGAAGGTGAAACTAAAAAACGTTGTACACGGCTAAATGTCATGTGACCAATTCTGCACCTAGCCCTGCTGAGGCCGTCTCTCTGTAATCACTGCACAGCACAGCACTATAGCCCTTAGTCTACTAGCTGAACGTTGCCTATGACAACACACTGATGCTTCCATTCCATGGCTGCCCCACTCTGACGCCTCTGTGGTTACATCTTCGTGAGTCTAGATTCTACCAACAGAAAAGTCATCTAGACTACAGAGGAACTGAGCAGTGTTGCCACACTTAATAGTGAGGTCCCAAAGAGGCAGGAGAACCTTCAGCATACCCTTCTCCCCCTGGACTTTCTGGCAGATCTCCCTGATCACTCAGGACAGGGCACGGCATCGTGGAACAGAGGTTGCTGTGTGGGGAGAGCTCTGAGATACGCTCTAAAAAAGCTACACTTCGTATTCGTGCAATGATCTTTGACATGACTTCATTCCTTTGGGGCTATTTTGCAACCCTCCTCAGTGAAAGAGGAAGTGGCTGCTGTCTGTGGACTCTGACATCTTTCCTAGGACTGTCTATCTGGAGCTTGCACTATATATTTAAGCCACCTGAAAAAGAAAAGGATGTTACGCTTCCTCGCTTGCCTAGGTCAGTGACACAAAGGGCATGGAAGAAGGTGAAGGAGGCCACTGTCATGTGAAAAGGTCATGCCAGGTGCAGTGTGCTAGAATGTAGGACCCCACAGGAGAACATTCACTGCCAACGGTCAGCAGTGGGTGGCTTCTGAAGGCTAATGGGGACAGTATGTGGCATCCGGCTCCTGCCTTCTGTCCTCTCTTCAGGCCTGCAGAGTGACACAATCTGGTTCCCTCTCCATCTCCACCTTCTTTAGCCCACTCATTCTCCATCATATGCTTCAATATATTATTAAGCAGAAAGATCATTTGGTGGTGAGACGTTGTAACAGACGCCTTTGGCAAAGTCAACCCCTCTCCTCTCAAAGAAAACAAGCAAACAAAGTTGCTGGCTAACAAAACAGTGGTTTCCTATTTCTCGAAACACATGTTCCAGTCAGATTCAAGTATGTGGGTTAAACCTGCAGATGGAGGCTTAGTGAGGTGTACTGCATGCTACTTGGTTAGTAAAGCGGGAATCGATCGACATATACAGTGAAGCAAGCAGCGGGGATTCTTATTAGTAGCCGCGGGGTGGTAGACAGCAAATCAAAGTCCTTGGAGCAAGAGGGGCTTTACCTTTCGCAGTCACTGTGAGTGTAGCTGCACAGGTGGCTTCCCCAGCGCTATTGGCTGCTCTGCAAGTGTATTTCCCAGCATGCTCTGGGTAAGCATCAACTATAAGCATTAAAGCCATGCCTGTGGACTCCTCAAAATGGAAAACTACATCTTTTGATGGTAGAATTGGCTGGTGGTTATGAAACCACTGGATTGCTGGTTTGGGAACACCAGAAACCCTCGCGTGAAATCTGACTGTCTCCCCGCTGTGCACCCTGAGGCTTGGCAGAGGCTGGATGAAGATGGGCTTTTGGCCAAGGACCTCCTTCTTAAGTGAAACTGATGGCGAGGCATGCCACTGAGACTCTGGTGTAACTCCTTCAGATTTGCTAAATCCTGAAAAGAAGCACGCCAGTTTTTAGTGCCTTTCCCTGTTTAAGTAAAAGCTCACTTGGAATTGTCTATTTTAAGTTTACCATAGATCTCAGTGATGAGCTAGAATTCAATCCGATCCTAAGGCTTTGACACTATGGAATCTAAGTTGCACAAATTCTTGACCATTTTCCAGACAGATAAGGTGAGACGATCAGTTGAAAGAATGAAGGAAACGCCACAGACCAGGGATGTAATAGTGGAGAGTGCGACTAGATTCAGGAATTAACTTTCCCACTCTGTGTCTAAATCAAGCCTTTCTATTTTGCAAACCACTTTAGACTCATTATTAAGAAAATCTGTCACTATAACCCTTAAAATTAAAGAAGAAACTCGAAGTTTCCCTAAATCCTTGTTTTCTTTATACTTCATATAGAGTACATTGATTCAAAAAAATAACATGATTGTGTGTGAAATTCTTTTATAATTTTTAAATTTTATTTTAGTGTGTGTATGTATGTATGTATGTATTTGTGTATGTGTGTGTGGTATGTATATGTGTGTTTATGTGTATTTATGTGTGGGCGATGTGTGTGTGTGTGTGTGTGTGTGGTGTATATATGTGTGTTTACATGTATTTATGTGTGGGTGATGTGTATGTGTGTGTGTGTGTATCTGTGTATGTGTGTGTATCTGTGTATGTGTGTGTGAGAGTGTGTTGTGACTGTGTGTGTGTGTGTGTGTGTGTGTGTGTGTGTGTGTGTGTGTTGTTGAGGAAAAACTCAAGACCTGGAGCGTGCATAGGCAAGAGCCACTGAGCCACACTCCCAGCCCACTGTTACTCTTGTTTTGAATTAAAGTCCTCAGTGATTGAGAAACTGATTCTGAGTATACTCTAACTAATGAACAGAAACATTAAGGCACCTTAGCAGTGGGGCTCTAGTCTGGGTCCCGTTAGTCTTGGTGAGTATATTTACCTTGTGCTCAGATCTGAAACTGTCTACCGTAATGCTAGTAAAATCAGACTTCTGTCAACAGCACGTGAAGATGGTCAGATCTCTATCCTGGCTCAGTAAGAAAGCAAATACACCCCATTTCCCCCCAGCACTGTTCGCTACAGTCTGATACATGCTGATCAGGAAGCAGAGAAGCCATCGGAGACAGTAAAACATCACAACACTGTATGGAGAGAAAGCAGGGCAAGTAAAAAGACGAGGGCCCATGGGGAACGGGGAGCAGAAACCGCACAACATGGAAATTGTGAATTAAACGAAAGGAATGAAGGACAAATGGTTTATGTGATGTCCTTAGTAACTGTTACTGGTACTGTGAAGTTCTTAAAAATCTCACTCTACCTTCCAGTCTCAGGGTGGCGGTGCTGGACACTTGGCCCACAGCATTATTAGCGACAAAAGCGTAAGTTCCTTCATCCTCAGGGAAGGCTTCAGCAATCTCCAGCTGGTAAGTGTCTTCAAACTGCGTCATCCTGAAGAACCGAGATGGTTTGATTTTCTTGTCTCTGCAGTACCAAGAAACCTTCAAATCTGCAGAAGAAAACATTTAAATCTTTTAAATGAGTGATATCTTTTTTTATTTATCTGTAAACACAATCTTGATTAGGCTACAGACCATATTTCATTTTTTAGCTTAAGGATCTTATATTTTTCTTCTGCACACATCATACCTGCTGATATCTGTCTCTCATCTTCCAGAAAGGAATATGATTCTAGAAAGATCCAGCTTGTTCAATTGTTGAGCTAGGTGCAACGTTTCAAACCCTAAAGTGTTCATTTCGCTCTTTAAAACCCAGTTGTTTGAGACAGAGTCCCACGTCTCCCACACTGCCCTTGAACTTGCTACGTTGGTGACCTTGGCATCTGGCTTTTCCTGCTCCTGCCTCTGAAGTCCTGCTGTTGGAAATTTCAGGCATGTGATACAAATCCTAGCTGTGGGTTCTATTCTTCTGAGGCATTTGCACGCCATGTTCAGTGGTTCAGGAAAGAATCTATTTGTGAAGCACTATGAAGGATCTGGAAATTGTGGCCAGGGTTCCAATTGATGGAACGTCAGGCCAGCACCGACACCAGCTTGCAGAAGGTAAATAATCAAGAAACAGATCAACATCCCATCAAGCCTCAAGTGGACAGCCTTATATCTCTCCATTTTATGACCAATGAGCTGATGTCAAAAGACTTTAGCAAAAATAGTTATGTAGTAAATAACTGTGTTCAAATGGAGAGAGAAGAAAAAACCTCAGAGTTTAGGCATCTTCAACTCCTTTAACTATTTTTCCATTGAGCGATCTTCATGAAAAGAAAAATACAAATCAAGGATGAAATAAAATATTACCGCATGGCTGTACTTGAAGAGAATACACACTTTTAGTTGATTGTGGTTAGGGTCAGAACTGAGCCATCTCAGACACTTGGGACACCATTTCCTTATGGAGGACTATGCTAGTTAGTAACTGGATCATTCAGAATTTTGGTGGCACTGTCGATCTATGAATGTCACCCTCCTCCCAGTGATAGCCACTATTTATGAACTACAAGATCTTCTTTCTAAGGATACAATCTTTGACATTCCCTAGGTTATATGGTAATTAGAAAATGGTATGTGATAATATCGTTTGCCAGCTTTTGACCCAGGCCACGTCATTTAATATCTCTGAATCATGTTCCTGATCTATCAGATAGGATGAATTCATGGACTAAACACTGCATACAGTGGTTGGGAGAGCTCGGTGACACAGCACGTGTGGAATGACTCACAAGCCACTGAGATAAGGGAGTTGTTAGAGAAAACAGATGCCAAAGGAGATCAGTAGTGTCTTCAGTAAAACGCTAAGGGCATGTGATAGGCAAATGACACAACGAATCACACAGCCATTCTATGAACTAGTCCTTGCATGTGTGTACACATGTGTTGTGTGCGTGTGTGTGTGCATGTGTGCACGTGTGTGTGTATGTGTGAGTATGAGTGTGTGTGTGCATGCATGTTTGAGTGTGTGTGTGCGTGTGTATGTGTGAGTATGTGTGAGTGTGTGTGTGCATGTATGTTCGAGTGTATGTGTATGCATGTGTATGTATGTGTGAGTATGTGTGAGTGTGTGTGTGCATGCATGTTCAAGTGTGTGTGTATGCGTGTGTGTGTGTGTGTGTGTGTGTGTGTGTGTGTGTGTGACAGGAACTGCTAACAACCAATGCAGTAAGTGGAGGGAAAAACGAAATAAAACCTTTCTTGGCAGAGCATGCGGTCCATCTGGCTGGCCTGCCACGGTCTGTGCTGCTCATTGTCAGCTTGTGGCTTCTGGGAGGCTCCCCGGTCTCCCACTCCTTCCCTCTCACCCTTGTATCTGGCTCCTTAACCGTACCTTCCTCTTCCTGAATCCTTAGCTACTCTTTTCCTTCTGTCCCGGGTCTCCTTGATAAAGGCCTCATCAACACCATCCAAACTTCTCTCCTGGCCAACATCCATCTGTACCTTTCTGCCCAACCCAGGATGATGTCTAAAGACGGCTAGACCGTGATGCTTAGAAGCTTATTACGCCTTGAGCTGCTCCTTGATTGCAAAGAAGATCAACTAAGTAAAGTCCAGGCACAAAAGGGGGCACTCTGCTGTCCGGCCTTGGCCTCTTGCCTACTCCAGCCGTTGCGTTTCCACTAAACGCCAACTATCCACAGGTTTCATTCAAAGTTCTCTGTGACTTATAAAAGCTTCCCTCTCTGCCTGTCACACTGTGTGTACTCTGGTCCTACTACACTTTGTTCAGTGCACACACCTCTCCAGTTCTCTCTCTCTCTCTGACAGAGAACACTCGGTTTATGTGACAGTGTCTGTGACTATGTGCTCTAGTCACCCATGTGTCTCTTCACCTCTCGGAAGGCAAAAGCTTCGTCTGGCCACTCACATTCACGCTTTTCCAAATTTCCTTTTTTTACCAGAAGGGGGCACCAGAGACCTTCAGCAAATACTGTTTTCCCAAGGAGACAGTAGCCCCAGATTGTTTGCTCAAGCTTCAGAAAGTATTACGGCTTCCTTCCTCTCTAGGACAAAGCCTTCCTCCCTTTGTCCCCAAGACAAAGGAACTTGAAAACTCAGAATCCTCTCTCCAATTTGTGGAAGGCATGATCCACTTCCTTAGGAAATACACGGTCAGGGTATGATGGGTAAATATTTTCAATCTTGGTAATAAAACTTCATTAGTCTGAAAGGTAGTGCCACTTCATGAACTTAATTTATATCCTATTAAAAGCGTGTCTGTACGAGGGGACAGTAATGTTTACGTGTGCATAAATAGTACAACACATAAGGAGTTAATGAGTCACAAAGCTGCAAGGTCTTCTCTGATCAGGCATCAATCGTGCCAAAGTGATTCTTCTTTATTGATTTTTAGAGTGTTACAGAAGACTCAGAATGCGTTGCTGTAACATTTAAGATAAAACTATAGTATGTTTGTAAATGCATAATTGTTATATGCAGTGTTATAATTATTGCTGTCTAGTGACATGCGTCTCTCTGTGTATATACATTTTTTCTCTAAGATCCAATTTGTAAATACATTTAATATAGTTAGCATATATTTCATTCTTGAGTGAAATGACTGCATCAGAAGAACATTATCAAGCTGCTGTCCTGCACTCATATTCAGCAGGTCTCAAAAACTGTGCTTCAAAGACACAAAGACCACAGAATTGGCCATCAGTTTCCATCCAGTGCTAGCCTCTAAGGCTCTAATAGATGAGGACATTAGCACCGGTCACTTGGGAACCATGCCTACAGGTGCTTTACATACATCATACTTTAATTATACTCATATACTGAAGCAGGTCTATTAGGTTTTTAAATTAGCATCTCCATCCCAGAGGAAGACGCCATTAGGTCAGAAGATCTATGGAAATACTAACTTCTTTAGGAAAATAGCTCTTAGCAAGGCAGAAATTGAGTTATCAACTAATGGAAGCAGCATAATAAACAAAACAGTAACTGCCACGCTTTGAGAATCCCCCTGCAGTGTTGCTACACACATAAACACACACACACACACACACACACACACACACACACACACACACATACACACCAAGAAAAATGAGGAAGAATTTTTTTCATCTGGGGGTAAATCAATCATTCATTCCTTTGATTTATCATGTGAGCATCTGAGATCAGGCCATAATCATATTTACACTGTTTTGTTGTTTTTTTAAATTGATTTTTCAAAGTCAAGCGAGGGGAATTGCTGGGTGGTGTGATGCATGCCCACAATTAAAACCGAAAGCAGACAACTGCGATTGAATGGTAGTTATATGCCAAGCATTGTGTTAAATGCAACCTTGACTCTTTCTTAACTCAGCCTTGTCAATGATCTGAAGTGCTTGATATTATTTATTTTACAGCCATTCATTTCATCCTTCACCATTTTATTTACTCTACTATGGACAAAGTATTCTTCTTGGGCAAGGATCCCCTCGCTTTTCTAGACCCTCTTCCCTACTAGGAGGCGCAACTCTTATTTTCCATCACCAGGTTCTAGACACTAAAGGCCAATCCATGCCTTTGTGAGATACACATTCTGAGATTTAATAGTATTCTCATTAGGTTCATAAGAGACAGAAGACTGAAGAATTCATATAGATTCACAATTCCAATCTCACCTTTGTATTTAAAGCTTAAACTTTTGTCCACAACAGAGAAAATACCTTCCACATGCCTTGTCCATAGACATAATACCTCACATATAAGTGATTTCTCTTGAAATCTATAAAATGGCTACTTCAATTAAATTCATAACAATTGAAGCTTTGCCATGGTTTCACAATTAAGAGATTAAAAATGTAGCCACAACCATGAGGAAAATAGATGTTTTTAAGATACTTGTGGGAAAAAAATCTTCAAAGGTTTTCAGAAAGAATAATTGCACATCTTAACCATTTTCAAAGGTACAAACAAGTAGTATATATAATACAAGCCAAAATATGTGTGTGTGTGTATATATATAATGAAGATATAATTCTTAATTAAATCATTTCAATATATCTGCTGTTAGATTTCTATTCAGGTTCAAAAACATCATTTGTGAGAGATGTTTACAAGGTGGGAAAGATTAAGAACACTATGCTTTACGCGTCCTCTGTAAACTCCAGTAAGGGTACATTTTTATGAAGTGCCTACCTGTCCCTGAAACTTGGCACTGGAAACGCGCTGGGCGCCCCTCAGAAGTAACCGTGTCCTGAAGTGGCGTGACAATGGCAGGCGGGTAAACTGGCATTTCCTGATCCGGAGATACAACTTCTGGAACTAAAGAAAGAGACCTTAGAACTTGTCAAGGTTAAGTCTCCACATAGCCCTCCTGGTTGGACATCCCAAGAGAGTGCTTTCAGAGTTGGGTACAATCTATTGTTACTGCCCTGGGAGAGCTTCTGGCTGGCTTCTAAGGGCCTCTTTGTAAGCTGGGAAGTCCCAGGGCCTTCCTACCTTCCACAGAAAGAGAAGCTGATGTTGTGGCTACTCCATAGTCGTTCTTGGCTTCACAAGTATAGACAGCTGCATCCTCTGGGAAGGCCTCAATGAGCAAAAGCGTGTACTCCTGCCCATCATGGAGAAATTTGCACTTGAAGCCTGTGGAAAGCAGCTGCTCTTCCTTGTACCAGGAAATCTTGGGCTGTGGTCTGCCTGATATCACAGCGCAGAAGCGAGCCGGCTTGCCGGACTGTACAGTGACAGGCTGAAGTTCCTGAAGGACTTGGGGAGGCTCTGGAGCTAAAAGACAATGGCGGAAAGCAGCCCATGAAGGAGGAAGTAGGCAGTGTGCATCTCTACACTCCTTTGTTTCAAGACATCAGAATATTCTTTGCACTAAGAGGAATATTTTTTTTCTTTCAAGGAAAGGAAATAACTTCATGAAGAATTTTTTTTAAAAATGTTCACAGAGGGGTGCTGAGAGTGCCAGGTACCTATGTATAGCATCATCATTCTGGTTTGATGTTGGGGTACACTAATAGACAATTAAACATCTAGAACAATCCTCATATCCTGCTTATTTTTAAGTCATTTGAGCAAATTCCACAGTGAAGGGGCTTATCGAATCCAGGTTTGTTCACTTTACAAGTGAGTATTATGGATTAAGTCACAGTTGCTGTTACGTACTGAGGCCAATGGGATATATCCTGTAAGCATGGAGTGGTTGAATATTATTCTACATCAGTAGAGTGCAATTAAAAATTTAACAAAATTCAGCTTTATGATTATGCTCATCAGCGTATAGTCTTGGTGTTGGATGAGGAGACCGCAGACAGAAGAAAATAAAGGCCAGCCTCTTACATTTCTTCACTTCTCTATGCTTCTCTGCAGAGGAGACAAAGTGATGCCATGGCAACTGCATCTCTCAGGGACACAGGAGAGCACGGCCAAGGGACCGACCATCTTTATGAGTGTTAAGACCAACTCCCAACTCCCCTCCATCTGACTCAAGGTGAGTTTTGTTTCAAGACAGCCAAGAGTGTGGCCAGGAGACGGGTTCTGTTCCTTTCTCTGTCTCTAGGTTAGGTTCAGGTCCTGACAAACTTTAAATTCAGAGCTAGGGTTTCTGATGAGGAAAGAGGTTTACTGAGACCCTCTCGAGGACTGTTAGGAAGCTCCTGGTAAGAGATTAACAATTCCACCTCCAAAACAAAGCACTGATCTTAGAGCCTGGGGCAGAGAGAGCCTGTGGCTCTCTAAGCACTCCATGGTCTCAAAGGAGATCTTTGGATTTTCCCAAGCTTTGAAATGAAGGCTGAAAATGCCCTCACTACTTGTATAGAAGTGTTATTCACACCTCAACCATTAGGACAGAAATCTGCAACTTAATGCAGTATATGAAAAGGCATCTGGAGTATATTACAATTGACACGCAGTGGATGTTCAGTAGTGTCAATCAAACAAATGGAGTTCTAGCCAGCAGGTGCTTCCTGGAAATGACATCTCAATAACCCTTTCAGCAGCTGCTCTCTTTTTCCCGCAGGGCCAGTATGAACACAGATGCAGTTATATCCAGATGAGTGCCGTGGGTTTGTTAGAAAACTCTCAGGCACCACTACTGTATTAATGGCATGTGTTGAAGTCTAACTGCGTACCATTGACATAGAGAGTCACGGAGCTCCTGTTCCTGCCGGCCACAAAGGTATATTCGCCTGCGTCACTGTGCCTCGCTTCAGATATAAACATCCGGTGAATTCTTCTCTCCACCACATATTGGTGTCGTTCTTCAACTTGGAAATTGATTTCGATGCCGTCTTTGTACCAGTGGGCATCAACGTCATCTTCATTGACTTCGAACTCCACAACAGCACGCTGCTTCTCAATGACCTGTTGAGGAAACGATAGAGAAAACAGAGTGGATCCAATTTCAGTTCTGTTAATCCATATCTAAAGCTCTTCACTTACAGGGCATTAAAAATCAGTATGTCGTGGCCCAAGAAGTTGGCTGACTACAGCACATTTTAATGTTTCCTTCATATTTTGGACAAATAGCACTCAAATCTCTCATGTAGGGAATCAAGCTTATACCTGCGCTAATGAGGGAGGCTGCCCAAGTGACAATTGTTTCATCTTTAATTGTTTACAGTTTGATAAGCAATAACTGAACTGATGGTATTTTACACCTGGGGGCTTTTGATTATTAGAGGCCTTTAAAGCTACTCTTCAGTCTGATTTCACACTACATGAACTATAACTTTATGGACTACAGTTTAAAAGCGAGAAAACCAAGGTTCAGAACTAGAATATAAGGGGAAAGAGACTCAGCTGGATTGTACAAGTTTTCACTGCACGTGTTTTTAATACAACACAGGCTCTCTAAAGCATGGTGGGGTTTGTTTGTTTGTTTGTTTGTTTGTTTGTTTTCTGGAAGAGAAAAATGACAGAGCTAAACTCAAAATTAATTTCTTGGAACATACTTCTTCCTCCATTACGTCATCTGGAAAGATCAGCACCCACAGGATAAGCACAGTAAGCACACTGGATGTTGGGGTGTTTGCATGAGAATGACCTCTCCAGGCCTATGGGCTCTTATGTTCAAATGTGGTCACCAGTTAGTGGAACTGCTTGGGAAGGATTGGGAGGTGTGGCCTTGCTGGAGTAGGTGTGTAACTGGGCCTGGGCTTTGAGGTTCCAACCACCAATGCCAGGCTGAGTCTTTTCTCCCTGCCTGCTGCCTATAGATCAGGCTGGAAAACTTCTTCTTCAGCAGTACCTGGAAGTTCATGTCTGCTTCCTACCAGGATGATCATAATTAATTCTCTGTAATTGTAAGCAATACATTATTGCTTTCTTTATATGAGTTGCCTTGGTCTCGATTTCTCTTCACAGTAATAGAACAATGACTGTCATTGTTCAGACATTGATCGTCATTGACAGATGGCAAAAGTGTTTGCTCAGCATTCTTGCTAGGAATTGTTGTTCACACCGGGACGACTCTTAGGCCCACAGCAAGCATGCACAGACACGCAAACCCTACATACCTCTTCATAGGAAAAAACCTGAGAATATGCTATCTCCTAGATGTTCTTCTTATTGATAGCTAATGTGTGAGTGTCACAATTTAAATTTTAGTTTGTGCCTGATTGAAGCTTCACAGTAAATAGTCACTTCTTCAATGGCAAAGTTTATACAGCTGTTTTAAAAGTTTATATTTTATTTTACCTTATGTGTTTGGGTGTTTTGCCTGAATGTATGCCTGTGTACCATTTGCATGCCTAATGCCAGAGGAGGCCAGAAGTGGGCATCAGAGTCCCTGGGACTGGAGTTAGAGACTCTATATATTGCCATGTGGGTACTTGGAATCAAATCCAGGTCCTCTGGGGAAGCATGCAGGGCTCTTAATGGCTTAGCCATTTCTTCAAAACCCATCTACAGCTGTTTTCTCTGCATCTCTCTTAATGGAAGAAATTAGCTGTATAATGGAAGGACATACTTGTTGACTGACAAGAGGCTGAGTCAACTGATGGCAGCATAAGAATCTAAGCCAACAGGGACAAGCTGATTTCAGCCTTTAAAATACCGTGATTAGAAAAGTTAAAAGTAAAAAGAAAGCGTAAGAGTGGAGAAAGAATGATTTGCCAAAAAACCCAGTGTGTAGACAATACCTGGACTTCCTTTTTAATGCTCCGGATGCGGACATCCCTGCCTTCTACAAAGAGGTTAGCAGTTGACATGTTGCCTCCCGCCACCACTGTGTATTTTCCAGCGTCAGACATGCGTGCCGATGGAATCAGAAGGCGGTGGACATATTTCTCCTTCTGAATCTTTATCCTGTGGAGGGAAGGAAGTGGGAGCTTAGCCCATAGGATTCAAAAGGAAGTTGGAATAGTTGGGGATGCGGGGCCGCCAAGTGACTTACCTGTCCACTATCTGAAGCTCTTGGCCATCTTTCATCCACTGGACAGTGATGTCAGGCTCGGAAACTTCACATTCAAACATAGCTCGTTTCTTCTCTAGAACCTTAATGTCCTTAATGTGTTTCCTAAATTCTATATGACGAGCTGGAAAGCAGAATGTAGAAAATTACCAATTGACATCTGTATTGACATATAAGTCACATGCTCTTTGATTTATCCTTTTGCAGGGGTGTCTGATCCACAGACATGGGGCTGAATCCACCCCCAGGACAGCTCTGAATGTAGCCCAACTCAAAATCTATAAGCGTATTTAAAACATTTTGAGAATGGTTTAGAACTTAGTTTGTAAATTTTTCTCATTGTTCTTAAACATGAACAAGACACCATCTTGTTACAGTGCCATGCAAAATAAACATGTACATGTCTTCGTGTGGTTAATACATGTGATGTACCATGGACACCTAGGCCAAGCCAGTGTAGCCCAGAGAAGCCAAAAGGTTAAACAGTTCTGATTTAATGTTTAATTTAATGGCTTTCACAGTATACATTATATAAGCATCACCATAATTTTAAAACCATTTAATTTTTCCCAGAAAATATCAGACAGTTCTTAGCCATCCTATGCAAGACCACTTCCCATGACCTCTTGCTAGACAGAAGCTAATGATCTATGTCTCGATAGACTTGTGTATCAGGGCCACTTCATATAAATGGACTCACACAGCCATGTGTTGCTCTGTGGCTGGCCTCTATCATTTCTCATAATATTTTCAGCATTTACCCATATTATAGTATGTGCTGGTAATTCCTTTTAATTTCCAATTACCACCCAAATTGGATGGACATACCTCACTTTATTTATCCATTCATTAATCAAAAGATTAATACTTCACGTGGTATTATCACCCCCTGCAGCTACATCTAGGAATTCATACCTTCCACATAAAGGGTGGCCGTCGATGTGGCTTTCCCAGCCACAAAAGTGTAATCCGCAGCATCTCCGAAGTGGACATTCCTGATGTTCAGAGAGTGTGTCAGCTTCTTGGTTCTCATCTGGCACCTGTCAGTCGACTTGATCTCCACACCATTCTTTAACCATTTGTAAGAGATGCCTTCATAGTTAACTGTCACCTCGAAAGTGATGGTGTCCTTTTCTTCAGCATTGATGTCTTTCAGCATGGATGTAATCATGATCGCTGCAGAGGAGAATAAAAACGAGACACCTGGATGTGCGGCGTAACGACACGGTGGGTTGTGACGGGTGCAGAATTCGAGTTTCTAATGCTTTTGGTCTATGTGCTGATGTGATTATAATTTAGAGATGGGAGCTTCGACACCGTCCATGTATGAGTGGAGACCAGCTGGGAGAGTGACAGGGACACAAAGTGATAGACCCAGATCATTTTCTAGGTAGACCTCTGATGATATTGCAATTAGAAACTTTTATGCAGATGAAGAGGCTAGCAGAGACTCGTCGTGAGCACACAGAAGATGTCTTATCAAGAATGCTTTAATAGATTCAATGATTAAAGTGTAGGATTCGTAAGAGTAGGTCTGCTAAATATTTACATATGTGTATGTGCACATATACATCACATATCCATACACACACACACACACACACACACACACACACACACACACACACACACGCACACCCCTATATATTTACTTACGGGTCACTGTCAGGGTAGCACTGACTTGGTCATTGCCACAAACGAATGTGTATTCTGCCGAGTCCTCAGTGCTGGTGTTCATGATGATCAGCTGGTGGAGTTTCCCCTGCACCACTATCTTGAACTTTTCGCTCATCTCGATCTCCACACCGTTCTTCAGCCACATGGAAGGGACATTGAAGTGGGACACCTCACACTCGAAAGAGGCTGCTTTGGTTTCAGGAACCTCAATATTTCTCATAGTCTTCGTGATATGCAGCGCTTAGGGGGTAATCAGAAAGTGACTTGGTTAATTCACTTTTAGACACTGATGAAGGAAAATGGAGTCGCAAATGCGTAAGACTCCGTGGGCAGATGCCACGGAGGCTGCCAAACACTTACTCTCCACAAACAGCTTAGCTTTGCACTCCAGCTGCCCCACCACGGCTGTGTACTCCCCAGCGTCCGAGGGGGAGATGTTCTGGAGCATCAGCTTGTGAACCTTTCTCTCGGAAACCAGTCTGTGCTTGTCGCTAGGCTTAATCTCCACATTCTTGTGGAACCATTTTACTGGAACCGTGTCGTGGGAAACACTGACTTCGAAGGCAACGGTGGCGTTCTCCAAGGCAGTCACATCCTTTGGCTTTTTAATAATCTTGACAGCTAATGGAGAAAGTTGGAGACATTCAGGGTTGCAGCTAGCACAGCGGTAACCACAGGTTGTCTACCTGTACAAGTTTGAGTCAACTTACTCTCAACGTGCAGTCTGGCGCTGGCTCCTAGCCTTCCCAGTTTGAAGCCATACACAGATTCATCTGCCATGGCACAGTTTTTAATCTTCAGAGAATAAAGTGTCCCTTTGACCGAGATCTCATACTTGTCATTGGAATCTAAGACAACTCCATTTTTGATCCACTGGACCCCTTTGACATCTGGGTGTGTGAGTTCAACAGAGAAGACGGCGTCCTGTGTCTCTGTCACTGTGAGGTTCCTCAGAGTCTTCTTAATTTTGACAGCTGCAGCAGAATTAAGAGTTGGTTTAGATAATATCAGTGGTGACCAGCAAGCCAAAGAAGTGCCTAACCTGGTCACTTCCAAGCCCGTTAGCTTGGGAAAGAACGGTTAGCCAGCATTTTATATTTCTGCAGTCCCTCATTTTGAAAGACACTTGGCAATCACTTAAAATCTGAGCTCCAGTTGGAAGCGTACATTATGCAATGATTTGTCTGTACTTCAGTGATATGAAGTTTGCCTAGAATACACTAACAGCTTACTAGAATGACTGGAGATGGGTAAAAATGGAATGTGGTATCAGAGTGTCTGAGGCAGCTATTTCAAAGACCTCAAGCAATGATTTTATCACAAACAAACAAAAACATATCTGATGAAAAATCTGAACATTCTCATAAAGGGTTTATAAGGAAAAGTTGATAAAGTGATGATGTTTTTAACTGAAGATGTATGTGACCTTAAATGCTCACCAACTTGACTTTCTCAGTGGTAGCAGTTAGGGCAGTAGCAGGATTTGGGAAGGGTGAGGCTGTCCTTATGTCACTCACCTTCAACTTTCAGCTTGGCAGACGTTTTGGAGGTTGCAACCTTGTAGGTGTATTCTCCAATGTCATCTAACTTGGCGGCAGCGATGACAAGCCTCCTTTTGTGGCCATCGGATTCACTTCTGAAGTTGTTACTCAGAGTCAAGTGTTTTCCGTCTTTCAGCCATTCTCCCTCAGACTCAGGGTTGGCCACTTCACATTCAAACACAGCTTCCTGGGATTCAGCCACAGTCTGGTCTGTGAGTGGCTTGGAGATAGCCCCTCCTTCAGAGCAGAGGACACAGGTGAGTCCTTTAGCATATTCTCAGACTAAAGAAATCATCGCGCAACCTCACATCAAATGTCAAATCGTAAAACATGATTTAAACATGAATTTTTACCTATATTTAGAAAGTACCAAGAAATTCCTTATTTTAAGTATGCATGACTAGAAAACAGAAAATACAGTGTGCAAAGGGGCAAAAAGGTTTACTACCAAATTCTGAAATCTGTTACACATAACATGCCATACAGACAACTTTCAACTCAGTTTCTTGTGTTTGAAAGCATACTCTCTGGTCCTTTAGGAAATATATCCTTAGTATATTCTCCTTAGAATTTGAGAAAATTTTGCTGAACAAAATGTCAAAGCGTGTTTACTATTTGCTTATTTGAGGCACTGCCTTACTCTGTAACATGGTATGACCCTAAATGCATGGGAATCTTTCTGCCTTAGCCTTTCGAGTCCTTGGAATTATAAGCACAAACCTATAATGATGTCCAGCATTTGTTAGTGTTCTTAAAAGAAGCATTAAACATGTTTCTTATCTATCCAGATCCTTGGTTTGAAAGTACAGTTTCTTCTCCAGTGTTTTCTACTGGAGCCTCTCCCCAACAGCATGGGGAGAGGTTGCTGCTTTAATTACTTAGTTGCTTAGGCATCTGTTTCCTCTAAACTCTGAATTCTTCAAGAAAAGACACAAATCCACTTCATTTTTGTAATATCTTGCCTGTGGTAGGTACTTTTAAAATGCCAAGTAAAATCACATAGGGTTTTAAAGCCTGTAGTTTTACACACTTAAGAAGATATGTAACATACCTTATAAAAGTAAAGGACCTGAGATTTTATTTGATAGTCTTTATTTGATGGTCTTTTATGGCCAATTCTTTAAGGAAATACTAGGTCATAAAGTATAGACCATGAGACTGTCACGCCAACTAAAACACACTTTTACCATATGAACTGCTTACATACAAGATTGGTTGAATCTGTGAATCTGATTCCTCAACACTCAAATGTAATGAACAAAAAATGTTAGTGATGATTTCTACTTCTGTGTTGACAAGTGGACTATAATTACGAATCTTCATTCTAAAGCTAATAATTTCTGCCAAATAGGAAAGGCTGAGCATCCCCTTCATGTCATAAGTGATACACGGATCAAGTTGTTTTGTAATAGACAATATTCATTGGGTTCACAAAAATGAAATAAGAGAAAAACATTTTAAGGAGCAATAATACTTAAAAAAGAAACAAACCTTTATTGAAGCAAAGTTAAAATGAAACTCAGTTTAGCAAACATTTACTGATCCTCTATCTTGAGGGGTACTCAGAGAAGAGTAAGAAGACATTAATTCTACATTCAAGCGCTATATGCTCTTGTGTGGGAAAGGAAATAGGGAATAAGACAAGTGCTTAATAAGGACATTGAAAGAGATGATGACAAAAGACTCCTGGGGTTGGATAAGGAAGTGGAGAGATTAAAGAAATTCTCATGGAGGTGGCATCTGACACTGACTTACAGATGGCATCGGAGTTGAGTGAACCCTCACAGATTAGGCTGGTGGAGACAAAGGTGAGGACACTATGAGCCTTTAGATCAGTGTGATAAGAGGCATGGCAGTGGGAGATAGATGGGGATTTGTGGGGAAATGGGAAACAAGGACTTCATAAATGTAATAGTTGCTTCCCAGAAGAACTTAGGTTGAATGATCGATGTACAAACCTGCCACGGTAAGTTTTCCAGATGTTGTATTTTCTCCAGCATAAAACGCATATTCTCCTTCGTCATCCTTCATCATATTCAGGACTGTCAGTCTGTATATTTTCCCATGAGCTTCAATTTTATATTTAGAACTGGGCTTAATTTCCTGGCCCTTAAAATTCCATACAACATCAATTCCTGAGTGGGACAGCTCAACCTCAAAGACCACATTTTGAGTTTCTGTGCACGTCAGGTCACGGAGACCTCGGATGATTTTAATTTCTAGGGGGAAAAGAAAACATTCGGTAGTCATTATTACGGCAAGACTGTAAAATGCTTAAAGGAATGACAAGTTGCAGAGAACCATCCTTACTCTCTACAGAGAGATTACAGCTGGTTTCAACCCTGCCAACCATCAGCTTGTAAGGGCCTTCATCAGAAGCATGAGTTCGGTTAATCACAAGTCGCTGCTTGGTGCCTTTGACAATGGACTGCACACGATCATCAGGCTTGATTTGTTCGTCGTTTAGGTACCATTTAACAGACGTTACATCTGGAACCGAGACCTTGCATTCAAGTACAGCCTTGGTACCTTCAATCACATTGACATCTTTGAGAGGTGTTATCACGTCAACACCTGCAAAAGAAGAGACACAGAAAGAATTCTATGAATGTGAAATTTGTTTAAAATGTCTGCACATTCAAGTTCTGGGGCTCAATACCAATGGGAACATGAAACTAGATCTGGGGTTATAGCTCAACATAGAGACTTTGCTTTGCATGTGAAATACCTTGGGTTTGGTCCCCCAGCATCATAAACATTTTTAAAGAGTAAGAATTAACATAAAACTATGTAAGACTCACTATAGACAGAGACATTCCCACTGGTAGAGAGTCCAAGGGCAGGGATAGTAAAGGAGTAATTCCCAGCATCCTCTTTGGTCATGTCTTCAATAAGCAGCATGTGGGACTGCTTGTCTATTACAATGTGAACTCTGTCACTGTGCTGTACTTCTTGGCCATCTTTCATCCAGACGCCTTCTACGTTTTCTAAGGAGACCTTGACTTCAAGTTGAACAATGTCACCCTCACAGACCTTCTGATCACTAAGTCCTTGGAGAATAGCAATAGGTCGGGCTGCGATGGAAAGAAAAGAATGTTATTATTTTATCTTTAACCCTACTGATGATGCACAGTGAAGTTATTAAGGACGGGAAGACTCACGTTTCATCTTCAGTTTACAGGTTGTCTTTTTCCCATCAACAACAAAGCTGTACTCTCCCTGGTCCTCTTTGGTTACATCCTTGACTGTGAGGTTCTGGCGCCCACGGCGGGATGTAATTGAGTATTTGCCATTGGACTTTAACTCCACATCATTGTGATACCATTTACCTTCTATGTTTTCTGGGGATATAACACACTCTAACTCTCCTGAGTACGACTCTGGGACTTCTATGTCCTGAAGTTCTTTCACGAATTCAACTACAGCACCTGAAGAATAAAATGAAGGTGAATTAATGTCTTGGGAGAGTTATGCCACTAGAGTGTGGATAGAGATGTTGCCTTATATCTGTTATCTCCGACTTATACTTTCAAGATTGTCTTCTTGACATATCTTCCTGCTAGTGGGCTGAGAAAATTTTAATACAAATCAGTTATTTTAATTTTTGAATTCTTTTGGAATCAGGGAGATATGCTTCAATCAAGACATTTTAAAATGAGGGAAGAAAATAATACTACTTTTAAAAAATTCAAATTTCAATACTATTAGCAATGCATGTTGATGACATTTGGTAATAAGTTTGTATCTAATTTCACTAAAGTTATTTTTATGAAAGGAAAAATGTCTAGCTCATTATCATAGAATAAAAAACAATGACTCCAGCAATGGAAGGGGAGGTCCTTGGTCCTGGAGAAGCTTGACACTGACACCCCAGTGTAGGGGGATGCTGGAGCAGTGGGGTGGGAGAGTGTGGGTGGGTGGGGAAGCACTCTCATATAGGCAAAGGGAGGGCAGATGTGGGATGTGGGGATGGTGGGGAGGTAACGGAAAAGTGGGATATCATTTGAGATGTAAACGAATGGAATGACTTAAACGATGACTCCCGCAAACGATGCAGTCACTAATTTTTTTTACCTTCCACAATAAGTTTCGCTGTTGTTCTGATGTTTTCATCTTCCACAAGTACACAGGTATAGTCTTCAGCATCAGATGTGTCAATGGTCAGCACAGACAGGAAGTGAACTTTTCGGTCCGAGTGCATCCTGTACTTATCTCCTGCATGAACTTCGATACCATCTTTATACCATTTTACTTTGACAAATGGTTCTGAAGTTTCACATTCAAATGTTGCCATGGTGTCCTTTTCCTTAGCAACAACATCTTGCAGTTCTTGTGTGAAAGTGATCAATTGCTTGGCTATGGGGGGGGGGGATGAAAATACAATTAAACTTTCAATTTGAATAATGGGAAAAGAAAAGCATTTAAATATGATAAGAGCTATTCATAGGCAGAGAAGGAGGGGAGGGGGAGGGAGGAGGGAGAGAGAGAGAGAGAGAGAGAGAGAGAGAGAGAGAGAGAGAGAGAGGGAGAGAACATTAAACAAAACATCTTCAGATTACCTTGGACAAGCAGGAATGCATGACTCGAGGTTTCCCCAGCTATGTTGATGGCCTTTACCATGATGCTGGCCGAGTCCTCTGCAGTCACATCTCTTATGACCAGTTCACAAACGTTGTCTTCTGGCCAGTACCAGTAGATTCGGTCAGATCGCTCGATTTTTACACCATTTTTATACCATTCACATTCGGGGTCTGGTTTCCCCACAACTCTGACTCTAAAGTGAGCATCAGATCCCTGGCCAACTGTCTGGCTTTGGATTCGTTCGAAGATTTTGGGTGCCTCCATACTAGGGCTGAGTTCAATTCTCTCGGGTTTAAAGGTTGGAATGGTGACTTTGCCCTCTTCAGCCAAGGCCTTCTTCTCCTCTTCCGTTAACTCTTTGGTCCAGTGCAGCAGCTCATCTTTAGTTTTCTTGAGGAGCTCCTCATAAGACTCATCCTTCTTGCGAGACTTCAGCTCCACGGCTGTGATAGCCTCATAGTACCCCTCTTCCGTCCGGCGCTTGAATTTACTGCGGAGCTCCTCAGACTCCTCGGACACCTTCTCGTGGGTAATCCTCTCAGCCCTTTTCAGCTTCACCACCTCTTTGGTTTCGCCGGTGTCAACGGGTCTGTCTACCTTCTGTACTTCGAACTGAAGCTTTCCTGGCTCATGTACATGGAACTCAGGCTTTGGCTCGGGAGCGCGCCTGAGGACAGATCTGAAATCCTCCCTCTGCTGGATTTCGAGTTTTACTTTATGTTCTGTGACGCCTTCAGGATTTTCTGCAGTGACCTTGACTTCGCCTGTATCGTAGGATTTGCAGTCCACAATATCCAGGTAATGAATGCCGTCGTAGCGGACTCTGAATCTTTTGCTTTTCCGGATGAGCTGTCCGTTGAGGTACCAGTTGACCTTGGGCTGAGGGTAGCCTGTCACTCGGCATCGGAATCTGGCTGTCTCCCCTTCAAGCACTCTCACCGGCTCTGGGAACAGGACAATGTCTGGCTTTTGCTTTTCCTTTTGATCTGTTGTTACACCTGTAAGTGCACCTTCGTGGGCCATCCTCTCCAGTTCTTCTATTCTCTGTAAGCCTTTCTTCCCCTCAGGCAACTGAGACTCCTCCACTAGACTTTTCTCATCTTTTACAATAAGAGTAGCAGAGGTGTGATCTGTCCCGTATTTGTTAGTGGCTCTGCAGGTGATGACGCCGCTGTCTCTGGAATACGCAGCTTCATAATCAAGGCTGCAGTACCCGAATTCATTAATCAGACGGAGCCTGTTGGCTGCCTCCAGCGGTTTTCCGTCGTGGAGCCACTCGACCACCATGGTTGGGTCACCAATTGGTGTCAGTCTGCACTCAAAGTGGGCGGGTCCAAAGCGCTTCAGTCTGAGGGAAGTGAGTTTTTTCTTGAAAAATGGCTTCTGTTGTTTCTCCTTGTCATAGAGGTCGCCCTCCTCCCACTGCTCTTGACCGTATCTCAGATGGAGAGGCTCCAGTTCTGGGGCAGCGATCTCCTTTGCTCTGTAGGTTCCTCGTGGGATAATCAGTCTTCGTTCTGGTTCAGGTTCTGCAAACTCAACCTCGACGTTGACTTTGCACCTTGTGGTGTCCCGGCCCGCCTTGTTAATAGCTGTGGCCGTGTACCAGGCAGAATCTTGGCTGACGGTGGAATCGATCTTAAGGGCGGCTTCTCCTTTGGTTCCTTCAATCCTATTTGAAAGTAAGAAAACAAAACCATCAATAAAGTGGTAGCACTTTCTGCTTATTTGACTATTGGGTTTGTATATGGAGTCTAATTTAATTATCTTTTTCAAACATGCCTGATCCTTGGGTATTTATGAGGTACAATGATGTCACTGTTTTTCAGCCACACGATGTCAGGATTGGGGTTGCCTGTAGCTCTGACTTTCATTTCAAGCCTGGAACCTTCCTTTATGTTGACATTTTTCAGTTTTTCCACAAATGCTGGCTTGACCTGGTGTTCCACAGCTGAAAGAGAAAGGTCACGGTTTAGGCAGTTCGGGTTGGAATACCTGTTTATGACTGATAAAATAGCTTGTTTTCATTTTAATACAACTCTTGTTTTACCTTCCACAGTTAAAGTCACAGATATTGTGGATTTTCCTGCTCTGTTTTGGGCCACTACGGTCCATTCTCCTGAGTCACTGGGCGACGCAGGGACAATGATCAGTGACTGAGTTCCATCTTCTTTAATGACGACTTTATGTGTATAATCATTGACAATTTGCTGTCCTGGTTTTACATAAAAGCAAAAACAAAAACACAGTGTAAAGGTCAGGTTTTTTTCTTCATTGTTGGATATACACATCCAGTGACTCATGAGCAAAGCTGTCCCATGCTTACCATTGTGAAACCAGAATGTCTCTGGCATGGGTCTCCCCACAACCTTTAAGTCAAATCTGGCGGTCTGTCCTTCTAAACATTTGAAAGAAGCAGGTTTTAATACAAAGACTGGCTTATAGAGTCTCTCCAGTTGAGATTCATCTGTTTCCTCCAGCCTGCGTCCAGGGGACATCCGTGCAGGGGACATCCGTGCGGGGGACATTCTTGCAGGGGACATCCGTGCAGGGGACATCGCAGGAGATATGCGGATAGGTGACCTGCTCACTGAACGTGGAGAGACAGACCTGGAAATCAAAAGTAAATGGCAATTTTTCATGAGCCATGTAGAAAACAACACAGAGGAACAAAGCCCTTTCTGTCTTGATTGTTACTGCTATCTTAGAATTTGCTTCTGCGTGGTTTAGAATGACCTTGAACCCATTGAGCGCACAAGAATAATATATTACTATATTCCACAACACTGTATTTTGCTTATATTGAAACCTGATCATTCAACACATACAGGTACCCAGACTCAAAATTTTAGGCAGCTCATAATACCTTCTTTCTAGCTGGCCTTTATCTAAATTAGTCATCCTATGTTCTTGGTTCGATTACTAAACTACGTTAATAAGTGTTTATTGGTTAAACCAAATAAGCAAATATAGGAAAAATATTTTTTTATCTAAGAGGAGGAAAAAGGTAGAAATTATATTTGCTAACAAAAATGCAAAACTGTGCTAATTTTGCGTTCAGACTGGCTAGCATTTATAATGTGACTATCAGTCTGGGTGAACTAAACGAATTTCCACAGCCTCATGGGATCTCAGTGTTCCCATTTCCAAAATGGCAGCAACACCCACTCCATGGCAGGGTTGCTCTATAAACCCAGGGAATCGTTCATTAAGACCACACATTAAATGAACGGGTGCTAGTGTTCTGTTGGATACATAGGAAAACAGTTTGCTATACTGATTAAAATCCCTTTGTTCATCGAAGAGCAGGAGAGAAAAATCTCTTGGCAGTTGTCTGCATTGCCAGTGCTCAGCTTTTGCGCTATTTCAGTACTTGTTTTTCATACGGTAGTAATTTGCTCCTGGGATGTTTGGTGTTTTAAAGCACAACACCACTCGACTCTGAGTTCAGGTCTCACCTGATTCTGCTCACTGCCTCTGGGGTGGGCATGTAAGTTGGAGCGCTAAACGGTGCAGCAGGCTCCACATAGAGCTTCCCTGAGCAAATTGCATTTCCTTTGATATTGCTGGCAAACGCGGTATAGATGCCCTCGTCCTCTGGAAGGACAACGGGTATGCGCAGGCTGGCTCTGCCGTCCTGCAGAAAGTCCATTTGATATCTCTCCCCGCGTCTGATGCGCTTGCCGTCTTTATACCACGCGATCTGCAGAGAGGATCATGTACGTGAGAACCGATTAGAACTGAGCAGTTGGAATTATAACTCATTTGTAGCTTTACCGCAGCACGAAGGCTTCCTTCCGTAAATATTTTTATGTTACCTTGGGTAACGGATATCCAGACATCTTGCAATGAAAAGTGACTCCCATCCCCTCAAGAATTCTATAGTTTTTTATTCTTATATCGAATCCTGATTCGACAGCTTCAGATTCAGAAATGTCAACGGCCATCCTTTCTTCTCCATCCTCCTCAAGGAGCTCCTCCAGAGTCGTCTTTATAATTCTGTATTCAATTTCTTTAATAAGCCTCTCTTCAAACGAAGAGATATGGAATTCCTATGAGGTAAAAGGTGGCAGCTTAATGAAAGGTTACCTCCTCGTGATAGAACTGCTTTAAAGACACATACTAGGTTCAGTGTTAGAGACTTATTGACAGTTTTAACTGTGTGGGGACTCTAGGTTTCCTTATTTGGTTTAATTTTATTCTGCGTAGAAGGCGTCAGTGGATGTGGCAGCATGTTATATAAAACAGTATTTCCAGAGTCTGGGCTATTCGTGGGTATTTGTTATAGAGATAGAGAGAACATGGCATTGTAGAGTTGGTTACGGTAATATTTGGAGTTTTTTTTTCTGAATTTGTAATCCCTGTTTCTAAAGTCATATTTTCCACATATACCCTCCCAAGCCTGAAATACCCAGTGCAACATATTATGAAAATCAAAAAAACTTGTTAGCAGTGAATGTGACCTACAAATGGCAGAGGGTGGTTATATTAAAACTGGGGAATTATGGGAGAAAATGTGATTCATGAAATGGTTGATTTAGTCATTGTTGCCATACTCACTTGGTCTTCAACAAAAGTCCTGACCATCACAGTATCTTTGGCCATTTTCTTCCTAATTAGAGCCTGTTCCTTTTCATACTCCTTTTCATATTCAGAATATGCAAATCCAGGCGCTATTTCTCCCACTTTGGGTTCTTGAATAAACGTGCTCATTTGTGTCTGGTAAAGCATTTCTTGCTGGGACTTCATCAATGCCTCGTAATCGGCTGAGGGACAAGAACATGTAAGTCAACGCTTGGTGCTCTTATCTGAAAGCATTCATACTGATATCCAATCAGGCAAACTATGTCTAAGATAAATGAACCAAGGCCAGATTTTCCAAATTTTTATTACCAACAACTGTTCCATAAATGTTTATTAGATTTTTATCTCAAAGGTAATGCACATTAACAAGTAAAACTATTTTGCACAGAAGTCGATAGCAAGTCAGCCCTTTGGGACCCCCAGACATAGGTCTTCCTTATTCTCTATGGAGCTATTAATAATTCATTTAGCTTCTGGAGGTTTCTGTGCTTTAATTGCTAAATGAGGATTAAAAAAGATAACTTCCTTTGAGGGGTCTGGAGCAGGTGAGACCGATTACGGGATGGCCTTCTGCAAATATGAAAAGCCAGCAGAGACCAACGGTGGCTCAAGAACACATTTTGTTTGGCATGAACACTACCACTGTTTCTTCTTTCAATTATGGACACTGATACATCCTGACTTTCAGCTTTTACTGGAAGATCCTACTAAGCTTGGTATTTGCCAGACAACACTAATCGGGAAGTGAGGTGCCTTTGCTCTCCGGAGGCAAGGAGCACATTCTCCAGTCTGCCACTACCCTCCGTGCCCAGCACGCTAGCTGCCTGGACCTGCAAGGCATCCGGGGGCAGGGTCCCTGCATCTTCCAGGGAACATAACAGAGTGTCCTTCACCAAACACGAAGTACTCTGCCTTGTGTACATAACTGGGGGGCTGAAAGGAATGGGTGCAAACAGGAAACTGCCACGTGTCTTTCTGCCAACACACAGTCTCTCTCCTAGGGACCACTCAGCACTGCCCTTACTTACCTTCCTCGAGTAAGGAGGCAGATGCAGAAGTCTCCCCATGCTTGTTTCGGATGACAATAGTATATTCTCCAGCATCATCAGCGAACGTCATAGAGATCACCAGTCTGCACTGCCCAGTTTGCTTGTTATAGCTCACTTTGTATCTTTGTGGGAATGGATCAATGAACATATCAGTCATGAGCGGCCCTTCTTAGAGTAAAAGAGCCGAGTTTACATCTAAATGTTTCTGTGGTACAGAAGTCAATGACTAAGGCCTGTGTCTAAGCTCTGCCAAGTTTCATAAACTTTAGAAAACCAAGAAAAGGCATGCGATGTATATAGAGGGACAGCAGCCCAATGTCTTTATTTCAAACATTATTCAGGCTGCTATAGTCCCAGAAACATGGCAGGCTGAGGTACAAAGGTTGCTTGATTTCAGAAGTCCAGGCCCATCTGGGCAACATAAGGAAAGGCATCATGACAAAACAAACCAGAATACAACACCGCATAATGCGTCCGCACTTATGCTGACAGTGATGTGGTCATCTAAACGGTTGGGACTTCCTACTTGCTAGTTATATCACTTAAAGGTTAAAATGAATAATCAAACTATAAATTCTAAAGTAGTTAGACCCTGGTACACCATAGTTTCAATTCATAAGAAACTACACCTATGTGTTCACACTGTCCTTTCATTCCATTGCAAATGTGTGTTAATACATGCATGTGTTATATGTTTTATATATGCATGTGTAAATGTGTGTTAATACACATACATAACTAACTAGCTTTCTCCATTACATAAACTCTATTTTATTGTCTAGCAACTTAATTTTAGTGTGAATTTGTTGTACGTTCTCTCAAATATTTTCTGGAATTGGGTATGTAAAATATACCATTTTACAACACTATCAATTAATTGGGCTGGGATTGTAAACTATGTCTCCCCAACCCTTCAGTTTTATTTCTTGAGAAAACTCTGTATGAAAGGCTGGGAATTTAGTTTCATGGTAGAGTGCTTGTCAAGCATGTAAGATGCCTTATGTCAATCTCTTGTACCATAAAAAGAACCCTCTAAACTGTCTAGGAATATAAGCACCTCAGAATAGCTAATCAGGCTTCATTATGAGATAATCTACATTCAGGTATTGATGGGAAGTGCGAGTTCTACTTCTCTTCCAGATATCTCCATATCTACATACTCTTCAGAAGATCTATATAGTTATACATCTATATATACACACATATTCTATTATCCAAGCATCAAAGTACCTGTATCCAGTGGTAAGAGGAACACCAGATTTTTTCCAGTAGACGTGGGGTTTTGGGTTGCCACCGATCTGGCATTCAAACACAACACTGCCACCTTCCACCAGTTTCTGGACCACCGGCTTTGAAATGAAGAAAGGTGCGGCAGGCTCTCCAGGCCCTGCCTGCTCCTCTGTGATGCTGGTGTCAGTCATTACTACATCTCTTGACTCCACGAAGCTGGAGAGAGAATGTTGTTTCTGTTAGCTGCAGGGCAGCAACGGACCACTAACTACAGGAAAGAAATGTCAAAACCATGCAAAAGCAGCAACTAAGCTGGCGAAAGAGAGGCTTACCGTTTCTCTTCTGTGGTAAATTTCTCAGTCAGAGTTGTTTCCTTGTCAAACTCTTCTGACACTAGAAGACAGAAGGTGGCACTGAAGTGAGCATGCTGTCTGTCCCCTTAGTGACCACAGGTAGTGTGGGGAGTTAGTGCACCCTGTCATCTGTTTTGTAACTTCCACACATTCTACTCTGATGTGCACAGAAACTGTTACAGAAGTGTGTGGGCTGCTGGAAAAGGTGACCCAGGCAGAAGTGAGGATCGAGGAGGAGAAGCCACTGACCTTGCACAGCAAGATAACAGGAAGTGCTGACGGTCCCAGCCTCATTCACAGCACTGCACGTGAACCGTCCGCTGTCTTCTGCAAAGGCTTCGCGGATCATGAGACGAGCAATTCCACTCTGGAAGGTGATCTGGAAATCGATGGAACTCTCGATTTGGTAGTCTTCTCTGTACCATGTCACTTTGGGGGATGGGTATCCAGAGATGTGGCACTCCAAGGTGACAGATTCGCCTTCTACGACAGTCACATTTTTCAAGCCCTGAAAAGAGAAGAAAGGGGGAATACTCCAGTGCACAGATTCATTAATCCCCTCTACAAATTAGATCAGATACATGATTGGAGCCTGAATATTTTAAATGGCACAAAATGCCCTACGAGGAGGCCTCCAGTACAATTTAGCACCGATGTGGAAACTGGAATTTTTTCAATTTCAAATCAATGCCAGGCACGTCCCAATCTCTGTAGTGGAATTACATGAACATCATATCATCACGAGGCTTCTGTTATCCTCACGTTTAAATTCTAGAGGAGCTGAAGGGCACAGCAGCGAACATCACCAGTCAACAAAGCTCTTCCAAGGGATCCCTAACAAGAGATGATCGGTTTATGCTCTGCCCATCAGCGAGCTGAGAGTCATGTTTTATTAACTGTGTCTGATGGCAGATCAAAGGCTCACGGCAGGGGGCAGTGAGGGTGCCTGCTCTTTCTATCCCCATGGGTCCTGATGTAACACTGTATGTGTATCAGGACCAGTATACAACAATATGACGGTGGCTGCATGGACTTCCGCTTTCCTGGCTAAACAGGGCAGAGAGCTGGTCTTTGCTAGCACAAGCCAAAGGGGTTTGCATACTCTTGGTGTCTACTCACCGAGACTAAGGTAGGTGGAGTAACGGGGACTTCGGCAGGAGCAGGCACTCTTGCTGTCTCTGTTACCTACAGTAGGAGTTAAGAGAAGTCTTGCAAACCATCAGCACGTACAACATAATAAAAGTTACTTCTGCAAAACCTTCCAGAGCACGCTTGATAAAATGAAGCATGAGCCCAGGAAAGGGGGACGAGCATCCCTCTGGCCAGTCACCACCATAACTCAGTGACCCACCTTGGCTTCACGTCCACGCAGCAATTCAAACTGCTCCTCACGAACAGTGCTGCCACTGATGCTCACCCCGACCTCCTTCTTCACCTCAATGCCAGCTTGACTCTTGTAAGTATCTGGCGCCGGCACGTCAGCGAAGGGGAACTTTGGGGAAGGAGTGGGCTCGGCCCTTACTCTAGTCTCTCCGGGCTTCACGGTGGGTGCCTTCACTGACTTGGTGATCTTCTGAGTAGAAGACGTGGTTGACAACTCCTTTTGTAATGTGGCGATAGCACTACCAGCTATCGATGCCTGGATGCAGGAGCAAAGAGATGGAATTACTGAGGTGTCAGGCAAGCCATCTGGAAACGCTCAGCACTGGTATCTCAGAAGTGAGCCTCAGTCTGTCTGCCCCCGAGGGCTGGCTTTACAGACACATGCACCAGAGCCAGCTTTGATCTACTTTCTCTATGACCAAATACTCTCATTACTAATCTTACAGTTAACAAAAGGCAGAGATTAAACAATTCATAAAGCTATTGGTAACTTCTGTCTAGTTAGAACACTTTAAAACTGTCCCTTTAAAGATTTGCATGAGGTAACCCTTATTTTATGACGCTTCTAGAGCCTGGTCAGGAATGGTCTTCGCTCACTTCTGATGAATGCTGCATTTGGAACCTGCACTACCAGAGACAATTCAGGATAACAATTTAAAATATTGATAAGTTCTAAGAAATACTTTGTGGTTGTACATTTGGATGTCAGCCATGAGTCCACATGAGTTCTGAAAGCAAACATCAGAGAAGTATTTCGACCGCTTCCTCCTCGTCTCTCTTCTAGGGTATGTGTGTGGTTATTTGGTTTCAGTAGTAACTTGAGAATGTCCCCAAACACAGGTGTTATGCCTTGCTAATGATCCTCTGAGGACAGAGAGGACAAGTCCTTATTATTCAAACTCTAGTGATTAAGACAGAGGGCTGTCCTGTGCTTTTCCATACAGCAGAACTAATAAGAAACGGGCTTTAGCAGGACTCTAATGCAGGGCTGTGTCATTCCACAATTTAACTATCATGGGATGGTAATGAACAATGCACTCAAAACCATTATAATGGGGAACTCAAACTATTTTTTAATTGATCAACTCTAGGTATGTTTTGTGATTGCACATTTGACTGACAGCCACAAGTCTATGTGACAGGTGAAAACAGATATTCCTCACTCTGCCATCCTGCGAATATCCAACTTCTCGCTGTCTTCTCTTACTAAAATATATTCATTTAAGTTACTCAAAGTGTCTCACAGCATATGAGGCTGCATAAACCACAACCATGTACAAAATGATTAGCAATATGTTACCATCAAAGCAACTGAGTTTGAACCATAGCTGAAATGAGAGACAGAGAAACCTGTGTGGATTTCACCTCCTCAGGGGTGAAAGGCAGCTACGTTGTATTGGCTTCTCCCTAGGAGATCTCTGTCAGAAGACAAAGCTCAGAGCATCTAAGTCCACCATACACCCTGTCCCTCATCTAAAAGGGACTAAAAGTGGCTACACAAAAGTGCTCTAGCTACATCACAAGCAAGAATTATGTATGTATATATATATTATTACTATATTGTATATAATTACATATATGTATATATGTATATATAATTATTATCCTCTACATCTTACCTCATATCCATGTTCTGTCTTAGGTACGGAAATTTTTGAAACAGTAAAGTGAGGGCTTGCTGTGCGGGGGCGTTTATCCACATGGACCAATCTTTCTGTTGAGATATCTGTAGTTTTCTTGACCTGCATTAAACGAAGCTCAGTGAGGTCGCTGCTCAGCAGGTGCTCCCAGCACATGTGGCCGCAGCCCCCCACACAGAGGACTTACCTGTGATGATATATGCATTCCCACTTGGTCAGTAGCTTTGATCTGAGTCTCAGAAGGAGCCTGAATCACAACAGGCTTGACTGCTTTAGGGACAATGTGGGGCTCTGAGGCTGGGCGCTGGGGCTGCTCAGGCACCTTTGTGGCGGAAATGTGTTCTTTGTAGCCATACTCTAAAGTGGTCTGCTGAGAATAGGATTCCTCCACGTGCCTGGGCTCTCTGGGTTCTCTCACGCGGGCCTGGTCCACAGCAGCTACAACAGTTGCCACGGCTTCTGCCTTTTTCCCAACGCCCACCTGGAGACAAGGTTTTCCAAGTCAGTAGATGATCATGTCAATGCTACACTTGGACATCTCCTGGAATAGCCCCTCTACTCACTCAGACACACGAAGGTATGGTAAGTGTAGAACGTTTGTGTTATATCACAATGTTAATTGCTCAGAACCATAACTCAGCTCTTCAAGAATCTGAGCCTCATTAATTATTATATTGTAAAGACTCCTACATAGATAGACTACCTCTCTCTACGAGAGACTAGACAGTCAATCACACACGCGCAAGACAGGACAGCACAATATGACAATATGTGTATAAAATCCTAAGGACGTTCTGAGTATTTTAAGGAATTTACCTAGACTAGGCAGACAGTCAATTAGCACCTGGGAAATAAGGACTCTGGAGCAGGCTGTCTCCATCGATTATTCCTATTATTTTGTCAATCATTTAGTCTGGTGTCGGCATGACAACAGCAAAGATAAAAGTCTACTCAAATACTGTCATCCCCACATCCAGGAAAATCAATTGCCGGCAGAGCGACATGGCTGTATGCAAACGCAAGATAAAAAGAGAGCTCTCGATCAAAGAACGAGCACCCGAATTTACTTACGGCTCACGGGGGGATAGCTTCATTCAATCTATTAGAAAAAATAGCTCTCTTAAAGCACACGAAGGAAAACACTGTGATTGAAAGGAAAGCGTTATCATGTTTGGAATCAAGAGAACGACCTTTCACACTGAAGTTCAATTTGTTTTCATCTTTGCTGGGAGTTAGAGCCAAGACGAAGACAAATATTATTTCCTCCTTCCTATGAATCTGATTGACACGAGCGAGAACACAACTTGCAAAGGCGTTTTCCTGGCAAGGCAAGTGAAGCCGCTGACGAGGCAGGCGTATTTTAGTTCTGTGCAGCTCCAGGAAAACTTGAAGAGGCCACGTGGCTGTGGCCGTCCAGTGTACCTCAGAAGGAAAGCTGTACCTTTCTATTAATCCCCAGTCTTTACGTCTGCTTTGAGCACAGTTTAATACGCATCTGACGTGTGCTTCAAGTAAAGAAGTCCTTTAAGGAGTAGCCTCGGAACCATATTTAAGGCATAACTATGGCCTTTTAGATGATGGGTTTGAGCCTTTAATGATCATGGGTTTTATTGAGAATTTCCTTCTCAGAAGTATAAAAATCTAATCTGCCATGAAAGATTGCAAATAGCCTCCTCCCTTCACACTGAATTTTGGAAGGAGCCACGCCATCTAGATCAAGCTCGCCAATTACTTTTATTTGTTGGTTTCTTTTATAAAAGCATGTGGACAACTAGTTGACTCTATAGCTGTTTCTGTGTGTTCATCTTCAGTTAATACAAGCATATTACTTTACCTAGAGAAACTGAATTCTCACTTTGTCTCATTGGTACCTTTTGGGCAGACTGTGATAGGAAATCTGAGGAGGTTTTAAGTTCATTCTAATGATGAGAAAACTGACTCAAAGTTGATCAAAAATTGCACAAGCACAATAATAAACATTGCTCCTAATTTTAAAAGTATGCCCTCAAAGTCTAAACCATGGCAGCATATTTTAAATTGTGGAAAATATATACCTCTTCCTTGAATTCAGATAGATCAAAATCCACATGCACGTAGCATTTGGTGGCCCTTCCTATTTCTTAGTAGACTTAAGTATCCTTTGTACTGTTGGACCCCACATAAGCATGAGCATAAGTTGGATCAGGAGACCCCAATTTACACCAGTTAAATGCTGAGAATTAATTTAAGGAAAGTGCTGTGCAATGTTGTCTGTTATAACTAGAAATGCTAACTCTGCCTCTGGAGGTCTCAGGCTAAAACAAACCATCTCTCCCATTTGGTTGACAAGTGAAGCAATTAAAAGGACCACTGGGAGGGAGCACATGGGTTCCTGATGGATGAGACGTTACATGAGCTGATGCGGAGGTGAAGCTGTGTTTCACCTCCACGACACGGCCTTTCATCTCCTCCTGCAAATATATTTGTTCTTGTTTAATGGCTAGTCCTTCTGTGGTCCTTGGCAGTGTGTCTGGATCACCACACTTTAAAGTGGTTATTATTAACTGAGACAGGGGGATTTCCTCAGCCTCCATTCCTCACTGAAAAGCAACAATGAAAACAAGACAGACATATTTATGCTAATAGGGACAGAAAGGAAAAATTAACCACAATTCTTGAAATTTGGGTCATGGTAAAGCCTGTTGCGTGCACATGAGACTTCTAGGAGGCAGATGTGTCCTTAAATATCAGTCCTAGATAAAGGTTTGAAAATCTTATCTTAAATCTTGTCTTGGGAAAAAATGACTATCTTGTGATAGAAATCAACACTGAGGAGAAACAGAAGTACATACAAACAATGCAAAAAGCAAAGAGAGAGAGAGAGAGAGAGAGAGAGAGAGAGAGCATTAGTGGCCAGTTCCCAGTGGAGAGTAAACAACTCTGGTAGATAGTTCATTTAGAGGGAGTCATGGTTATGGAAGGTATTTTAATTCATAGGGTTTGTGTAGCTACAATTAGATATGGTAACCTTTTCACAGCTTATGTGGAAAAGTTCTGGTTGGATATCTCTCTATATATATTTCCTCAGTACTGCATCTTGTGCAGCTTCTGTGGAAACCACTATAATTCTCTCACCTCTAATACTTACAGAAGGAAAAAAGATAAAGTTTCATGTGAAGAAAATTATATATAATTGAAGTAAATCCTTAGATTGTAGCATAATGCATTGAACACATGACTCTTCAACACACACACACACACACACACACACACACACACACACACACACACACACCACTATAAGGCCCTTCATTGCTCATATGCAATTTTTTATTGCTCGTCGAGTCTCTTAAAATTACCCCACATGCAATTTCAGTCATTAATGTGTGGAGGATTTCTACATGTTAATAACAAAAGGTTGAAAATGAAAACAACAAAACTGGAAGAGAAATATGTTGCTAGGTTAAGAACAATGGATCATTTTACTTTTTAGTTTCACATGGTATAATTATCTGAAAATAAATCTGATTAGCAGCATCTCCTACACAAGAAGATTGATGTTTGGGATTAATGTGTTATGATGGGGGTTTTCAGATGAGATTTGGTATTAATAGATTATCGTGGATTCCACACTGGAATAACACAGTCACCTTTCCATGGGTAACTTGGATGTGTTCTTGTCTAGTGGTCATGGCTTCTCTAGACCTCAGAACTGTTTCTTGTTCTTTGGCTTTAGTGGTAGCAACTGCTATCGTAGACAGGGCAGTTGTTTCGGTTTCCTTTCTCTTCTGATCATTACGGTAAAAGCAAAGTTTTAAGTTGTATGGCCTTCAGACAAACAGAGTATGACCCCCCCACCCACCCGCAAATGCACATACTCCATTCCCCTGCTTGTAGGATGGGAAGACAAAAAAAATCACCCAGGGTTAAGTAATCCCTTAGCCGCACTTGCATAGAATGACTGAGAATCACCATACGTAGCAAAGTTAGTTGCAAAATATTCTCTAGATGCTGTCCTACGTAGCTTTTAAAAATCAAACTAAAATGCTGATGTTCATGCAAATAATGGCGTTGAACCAAATGAGTTAAAAATGTTACAGGTGGGTGAACACCAAGCGGGAAGGGAAAACTAGCGGTACTTAGTCACATATTTACTATATTTCGTTATGAACCTGGTAGGGAAATGGATTAATAATTCATACTGTGTGATAGTTAATGGTTACTGGACATTAGCTTAAAGATGAACTCTTCACATCCGTTAATTCACCTTTTCCTGAGTTATTTGAACTTGATCTCTTTTGGTAGTGATGGCTTCTCTACTTCTTGATACTACATCTTGCTCTTTAATCTTGGGCGTGGCAACTATGACTTTGGGTACCACTGTTTTCCTAGTTTCCTTTGTTATCTGGTTATATGATTTCGAGAGAAAGGTAAGAAAATGTCAATAAATTTCATGAGTCTCTAATTAAAAAAAAAAACAAATTAACTGGGAAAAGAGGCAGAGTTTTCCCTGTAATCCACAGATAATTAAACATCACTGGATTGTCTTGATTATCCATAGCATTTTGCTGGCAAAAATGCCAGAATGGGTACAGCTATAAGGAAAAATGGGATTAGAAATGAAAAACTAAGACACACATATCCCCTCTCTCTGTCACATCCGACATATTGTAATCTAGGCAGAGTTCCATTAACACTACCTAATTTTGTCTTGAATACTGGAGTCTACCTTCGGTATTCAGGAAGACATTAAGAGGAATTATAATCTATTAGTAGCAATTCTAAAGAAAAGGCGAGAGTTAGGAATGAGAGTGAAAGCCAGATGGGTGGTGAGGGGCCATGAGACTGTGGAGAGAAGTGATGCTGCAGAGCCGTGATGATGTGGATGGCTGCGGGTGACAAGAGGCACGTGACACTTCACACCACCAGGAAGTCATCACCTGTCCAAGAGTGAGGTGCGTTTGATCCTGTTGTATGGCAGTTTCCTCTTGAACTCCCACAGCTGCCTCTAGCTTTGTGGACTTGGTGGTGGCGACCACCACGGATGCAGCAATTGTCTCAGTTTCCTGCCTTAGCTGATGTTGTGGAATGAAATGAAGATTTGCGTTTCAAAGGGCACATAAGAAATGGTAAGATGGCCAGGCCACAGTCAGAGTGCTGGAGTCTTAGTGATGAGGTTGACCACAGGGACCCCAGTGGAGGAGTTAGGGGAAGACTGAAGGAATTGAAGGGGCATCAATGGGAGGAGAGGACCTTGGTCCTGTGAAGATGATGCCCCAGTGTAGGGGAATGCCAGGGTGTTGAGTTGGGAGTGTGTGGATGGGTGGGTGGGGGAGCACCCTCATAGAAGCAAGGGGAGGGAGGATGGTGTAGAGAGTTTCTGGAGGTGAAGCCAGGAAAGAGCATAACATTTGAAATGTAAATAAATAAAATATCCAATAAAAAAAAAAACAAGTTAAAAACAAGATGCCAAGATAAAGCAGCATAGGGCTTAATTCAACGGCTACCACAAGCGTATCTCATTCTAAATTACATTGTTTATTGCAACTATGAGAATAGGAAGTGAATATGAATAAAGGAATTCTAGAAAATTCCAAAAAAAAAAAAAAAAAGAAAGAAAAGAAAATGTCACATCCCCGTTTCAGAGGTCTACGTGTGCGCTTACCACCTGCCATTGCTTTTCTGAGGGATAAACATTGCTGCCAAACTTAATAAATTGTGCCAGGGCTGAAAAGGTGATATCTTTGTGCTACGACTGCTGATAAGGAAAGACTGAAAAATGAGGTTGGCTGAACTCATCAGTCTGCTATGTTACAGTGGTCATAGAGATTCCTATGTTCCAAATCTCATCTAGCCTGACTCCCAGGCCATGGGAAGTCTCTCTTATCCCGAGGACAAGGTAAGGGAAACCTGGGACTCTGCTTAGCCTTTGACAAGTACAATGTTCTCAAAAGAAAGTAGCTCTTAGATCAACCAAGAGCTCCGAGAAGAACGTGGGTCAAAGAATTCAAAATAAAAGTTCCTGTCCCTTCAAGCTTTGATAGAGGGAAGAAAAGTAGACTTTAGTGACATCAACTGTGTGTGTGTGTGTGTGTGTGTCTTCCCATATCCCATATGTTTCCTTCACTGTTTATCACCCAGGAATTACGGATGCTGTCTTCTCTAGTGGCCCACTGCTGCTAAGGTAAGATGCTTGGGGCTAAGGTGTGTGCATGTGTGTCAGCAGGTGTGTGTAGCCAGGCATGTGTCTCACCGCTGCGTAATGGCTAACTGTCCCAATCTGAGTGACTGAGGACTCAGGTTACATGTTTAAAACTGATATGCTAGTGGCTAGCGGGCAGAAGTAAGGTGCACATTCTGTTTATGTGATGACCTACAGTTCAAGGATATACCTCCAAAACTGAGTAGAGTTTACATAAACTGCTCACGTGGGCACAGGACAGTGAACACAAAAGAGTTCTAACCCTAGACACGGGCAAACAGTAGGAGGGAAAGGGACAAAAGCGAGTCTGGTCTGACACTCTGGGTATAATGTACACACAGCTGGTGGCTGGAGAGGAGCCATTTGCAAAACTCAAAGCCGGACTTACTGTTTCTTGAGTTATTCGTTTTTGTTCTTGTTTAGTAGTAATTTCTCCAGTGATTCTAGTTTCTTGTTCTTTGGCTTTGGTTGCGGAGATCACTACCTTTGGCACAAATGCTTTTTCGGTTTCTTTTCTTATCTGCAATCAACGATTAAAAGCAGAACCTTATTTCTTCCAAATCTACAACGGGGCTACCACAGTCTGAGACACAACAATGTAGGAAACTGAAAGAATGAAACTCTGTTTCTGATATTATTAATTAAATCTTCATATCTCAATTAATATGAACACATTCGTTAGCTCTCTGAACCATAAATTAGTCTCTTTAGAGGGAATGGGATGTTGGGTTCAGGACCGCAGGTTTTACAGACGGTTGCAATCTACCTTAGCAAGATTTGTGCCTTCCATAGATGGTCACAGGGTAATTTAAATAGGTGTTAATTTCATCTGCTGAAAGTAATCTGACAGCTCAGAATATGACTATGGAAGTAATTTTGCCTGAACCCTTATTTTAATGTGAGAATCCAAGCATAATTTACAGTCTGCCTCCCTACTCTATTTTGTCGTTTTTTTCTATATATGATAATGGTTTTGAATATCAAGGCTTGTCTAAAATTGAGACGCACAATGGGAAGGCAGTTTTGGCATCTATCTTAGTAAAAGCATTGTTCAAAGCCCGAGCCACGGAAGGACGCTCTGCTTCCATTTGATGTCTGAGGAGCGAGTCCTTCCCATGCCCAGGTGTCTCATCACTGAACCTCAGGACCACAGGGTAGAAAGGGACTTGAAAATTGTTCTTCTCAAATTATCCTACAGACGATTGGCTCCCAGGACCAACAGGCCTTCTCCCATCTGTCCCCAAATGCTTTTAATCCAATCGCCCACTATTCGTCCTACTACACTTAGGGGTGTACACTACACATCCTTTATGAAACCCACGTGCTGATGTCCAAGGGGTCAGAAAGCAGCGCCAAGCTTTTAGGGTAACACATTTGGTTTTCCCTTACATTCTTACACCCACAGCACCTGCTCTGCCTTCCCCATTTTAACTCTGCCTGTTCCCTATCCACAGCCGTATAATTAACCGATAATCAGTGTAAGGGATTTAAAAAAGAAGTTAGATGAGATAAATCCTCATTTTATTTCCAGTATGAATACTCAGTGACTCTAAGGGACGTGGGTATTAAGTGCTCAGGAGTAGACATTGACACACATGACTGTGCGAAACTGGATGCGTGGCCCTGGAATTAACCCACGCATCGGTGCATTCGCAAACCAAACATCATTCCCACCTGCTCATGAGCAATGTGCGTCTGCTCTTGCTTTGTGATAATCTCTTCTCTGGTTCGTATTCTTAGTTCCTGTTCCTTGGCTTTATCTGCAGCAACTACGACCTTGGTTACTGCGGTCTTCTCTGCCTCTTTTCTCGCCTGGTTTTCATTAACAAAAGAAAGGAATCATTTCAGTACACGCCACTCAGAAAGGTATGATGCTAAATCAGGACCAAGGTGTAACAATCAACCCACAGGACAGGGAGGAGAGTGCAAGAGCTTTTAGATTATAACAGAGTCTACTTAAATACGAGGAGGCCGGTGACCTTGCATTCACATTGCTTTGCAGCCGTGAATCAAAATGTCACATTTGTTTTGAAGAAAGTAAAAGCCATGGTCCTTCCGGGAAGCTTAGAGGAACCTAACGCCTGCCGTGAAATAGTAGTCTCCATAGCTAGCTGTGGTGGGAACTGCCCTCAGATTTTGACCGGCCTTTTCTTGTCTGCCAGGCTCCCGCAGTCCCTGGATGCCTTGAAAACATAGTTAACTTTTGCTCGCCTCACGTAGCCCAGGTATTTCTTCTGACCCGGTCTGCTCCTGTGATATTTACAGCTTAAACACATTTGATATTTCTAGCCACCTTTTTCCTCAGGAAGCTCTAAAAGCCTGGGCCACGCTGGGTGGCCTCCTGCCTTCAGCACTGTTTGGTTCAGCAGGGGATTTGAATGTCCAATTACTGAAAGCAGGAGTTGAGCCAGGGGCGTTCCAGCACCCCCTGGTGGCCTTGCGCTTACCTGTTCTTGAGCAGGTTGTACGTGCACAGCAGTCGTGGTTGTCCTCTGAGCAGTTTGCTCTACAGCACTGATAACTGGTTCTCTCACTCTGGCCATATCAACAGCAGCAACGACAGTCGCCACAGCTGCGCTCTTGTCTGTGTCCTGTTTCACCTGTATCGACGAGTACAGTGCTTTCAAAAACAACTTTAACTTGTAGAAAAGTTCCAAAGCCTCAACTACCAGGAGGAGCAAAATTTGTGCATTCGTAATTACCCATTTTGCCCAGAAAAACAAGGTCTGCCATCATTAAAATTCATACTTTACGACAGCCTCCCAGATTAGTCTTTGACTAGATGAAAGATGCCTTGATAAAGGACACCATATTGATTATAGATTCCAACCCCCCCCCACCCCCATGTATCGCCTCTCTAACCTGTGCAGGCTGCCCCATGCCTGAAACTGGCTCAGAGGAACCAGAAGATGAAACGAAGAAAGGAAAGGGTTCTGACTGTACCTCCTTAGCCCCCGTAGCGACGGCTTCTGCCGTGAATGACGACCTGGCTGACACACTGGCCGCAGCGCCCGCAGCTCCACTGATGGTCACTTGCTCCTGGACACCGTATCTCCCTTCCCACCTCTCTTCTCTTCTGATCTGGGTAGAGCTTGTCATCGTCGTCTCTCTCATCTCAGCCTCGGTGGAGGAGGCCACGTAGCCCTCTTGCTTCCAAGGGGGAGGCACCTCGGGGCCTGTGGCCACGGTGGTGGTCTGAGTCTTGCGGATGAGCAGTGGTGACTTAACAGATCTGATGGGGGAAGTGGAGATCCTCCCTGCTGGAGACACGGACCTGGAAACCCAAGGGCAGAGGTCAGAGCATCAGGGCAAGGCACGCCAGCAGGCGTGGTGAGGTTTAGATGATAGAACGGGAATTTGACAGTGCTCTAAGGCGGGGTGTTAAAATGTGAGTTTCTGTAACCTATCTGGAGGGGACATAATGCACCTGAGAGCAATTTGTTTCAAATCCGAATAAGCCCCACGGTTATCTGTCGTCACCCTGGAAGGGAATGAGACTGAATTCTAAGTAAGCTAAAGATTTGTGTGTCTCACCTCACCTTCTGGCACTGAGGGGGAAAACAGAGAGTTAAAGGAGCTTCCTTAAAACACCACCATAGACAGACCCATGACTCCAGCTGCATATGTAGCAGAGGATGTCCTTGTTGGGCACCAATGGGAGAAGAACCCCTGGTCCTGTCAAGGCTGGCCCCACCCCCAGTGCAGGAGAATGTCAAGGGGGATTAGAAGGGGGGTGGTTGGGGAGGGGAAACACCCTCATAGAAGAATGGGAGGGGGATGGGATAGGGGCTTATGGCCTATGGCCGGGAAACCGGGAAAAGGAACAACATTTGAAATGTAAATAAAAAAAAAATCCAATAAAAAAAAAAATAAGAGTAGGGACCATGTTGGCTAGTAGCCTGGGCATGCACATTGAAATATATGTAAATGAAGGACGTCCTGTGTAATTAGTTCCTCATATCAGTCATTAAATATTTTTAATAAGCTTAAAAAAAAAACCGACCACCATAGAAAGGACAGTGTGTTCCCAGCTCCAGTTGGGGATGGGAGAGCATTTGATGGGTGTTACATGGTTTTAGGAACTAAATGCTTGTGCCACTCTAGACTAAAAATAACCCGCACTTCCTCCTCCCTTTGTCCTTCCCCCCCCCTTGTCCCTTTTCCCCTTATCTCTCCACAGTCGAAACCACTTCAGTGTCTTGTGAATTCCCAGGTCAGGTGGAAGCTTTCTTGCTGAGCTTTGCAGAATCGTTTTGGGAACTGGCTGAGCTCTGCAGCAGGGGACTGCTGTTCTAGCCCAAAGTACCCGTGGTTAACCCTTTTTAATTCCTCTGGGTTTATTTCTATCCTCCCCATCATCAACTTCTTACACTGAGAATTCCCTTTATATGATATTAGAACTATCTGGTCAGTCGGCCACTTCGAAGCCTTTTCATTAAATTGATAAAGTATCTTCTTCCAAAATAGTGTTTGCATGTGTATGCAAAGTGCAAATAGGACCTATCAACGGCTGTGGGCATTGAATCCTGACAATGGTAGCCCAAACGCCAGATTGTTATCGTTAGCCATCATTCTAAGTACAGATCAACTATCTGAACACAGTTTTCAAAATTAATTTTCAATTAATTTGTTTTCCTCTCTTCTACCTCTTGGTGGCAGTGTTGCTTTACAAATTCTTCACACGAGGCCATGTTGCTCAATGTATTCTGGTATTTGCATAGGGTATGTAGTCTACATCAATCATAAATAAAACAATTGCCCCAATTAAGTTGAAGGACCAGTAATATTTTCTCTAAAATACAAGAGAACTTGGCAGAATATTACATCAACCTGTTTCGTGAAGAAACATTTAATCATTTTCTTATAAAACGTTATCTGTGTTTGGGGGGAACAATTTACATTTTAGGTAAGAAACAGTAATCAAGCGGAAGGGCGGGCTAACGAATGTGTCTCTCTCGTGAAAAGAAATTGCCCTGGAGATCTAACAAAGACCAGGTTAGAATGGTAGGGAGTCCACGCCAATTGAAGAAAGGCAGAGAGACCGACCGGAGCTTGGGTTTGGACTTGCTTTGTTCTTGCTGCTCCTTGCTAAGTGGGTTTAATTCAGAAAGAGCTTGCGACATGATTAGCATTACGTGACTGATTAACAGCGGGCTTCAGGGAAGCCCATAACTGTGAAAATCAATGTAATTTGAGCCATTACCGGAAAGTGCTTATTTTTGCACTTACAATAAAAAAAAAATAATCACTGGGTCACAGCTAGCTACAATGCACCTTGTCCAGTGAAATATGCTTGCTTTATCTACAAAAAGAATCAAAATTAAGCCATGGAACATTTTAGGAAGGAGTCTATCTGGGATAACCATTATTTTCTTCAGAAGCTGGCATTTATATTTTGTAATTATTTTAAAGCAAAATTTGCAGACTAAGTAACTGGATCCCTACTAATAGACTCTCAGAAGGCTAAGATGACCACTGTGCTCCATGGGGGTCAGGCATCTGTAATTCTAAGTGACCCTCAGGCTTGAGTATAAAATACAGAAAAGCTGTTATCTCTCAGAGATTACATTTGGCATGTGTTGTGAGCGATTTCATGGTATACAGCCAGTAGACAGCCTGAGAGTAAACACATTAAAAAAAAAAATGATAGGTATCTTTTTAAACCTGAGCTTTTTGGTTAAGATTTCATGTTAGTTCTGCCCAAATATCTTCAATCATTTTTAAGCAACCAAAATAAAAATTAGAAGATACTTAACATGTTATAATATGTTATTTGAGCATTTATATCATTCCCCACATTTTAAAATTTGTTCTGTATGATTGTGTTTTTTTTCCATTAGAAATTAGTTGGTGGAATTCCTAAATATATCTGTAGTCCCTATGTTCTATTCTTTCTTTTTTTTTTTTTTTTTTTTTTTTTTTTTTTTTTTTTTTTTTTTTTTTTTTTGGATTTTTTATTTACATTTTAAATGTTATCCCCTTCCCCAGTTTCCTACCCAGAAACCCCCTATCCCATCTCCCCTCCCCTTCTTCTATGAAGGTGTTCCCCCCCAACCACCTGCCCCTTCCTGCCTCCACACCTGAAATTCCCCTGCACGGGGGAGGGGGGTAGTTGTCCAGCCTTGGCAGGGCAAGGGCTTCTCCTCCCATTGGTGCCCAACAAGGCCATCCTCTGCTACATATGCAGCTGGAGCCATGGGTCTGTGCATGTGTACTCTTTGGATGGTGCTTTAGTCCATGGGAGGTCTGGTTGGTTGGTATTGGGGTTGCAAACCTCTTCAGCTCCTTCAGTCCTTCCCCTAACTCCTCCGATGGGGTCTCTGTTCTCAATTCAATGGTTTACTGCTAGCATTTGCCTCTGTATTGTCATGCTCTGGCACAGCCTCTCGGGAGACAGCTATATCTTCTTTTTTTTTATCTTTATTAACTTGAGTATTTCTTATTTACATTTTGATTATTATTCTCCTTCCCAGTTTCTGGGCCAACATCCCTCTAACCCTCCACCTCCCCTTCTATATGGGCTTCCCCTCCCCATCCTCCCCCCATTACCGCCCCCCCCCCAACAATCACGTTCACTGGGGGTTCAGTCTTAGCAGGACCCAGGGCTTCCCCCTCCACTGGTGCTCTTACTATGATATTCATTGCTACCTATAAGGTCAGAGTCCAGGGTCAGTCCATGTGTAGTCTTTAGGTAGTGGCTTAGTCCCTTGAAGCTCTGGTTGGTTGGCATTGTTGTACATATGGGGTCTCGAGCCGAGATAGCTATACCTTAACTCTCCTCCAGAACTGCCTGTGTTTAGATGGCTTACAAGGTCTTGTTCCGTATAACCCTGAAGCAGGTGAAGACTGCAGACTGTTTCTGGTCTGACATTGTTCACACTGTAGCTAGTTGGTGTCCTTCGTGAGCAGTCAGCAACAATGAGACATCCTCAGAAAAGAGCATGACTTCCTCCCCTCACGTAAATGTACTCTTTAGTCAAGCAATGACCTTGCTTTTCGCCATAGAGATAGAGATGTCTTAAGTTTGGTTGTGGATCTGCAAACCTAATTTTAAAAGCTCTCCCCCATAAACATTTCTTCTATCCTTTTCATTTTTAGTTCACGCTTAATTCATTCATTTGTGTGCGTGTGTGTCTGTGTGTGTGTCCATGTGAAGTGTGTGTCCATGTGAGTGTGTGTCTAAGGGAGTGTGTGTGTGGGTGTGTGGAGGTTAGTGAGCAGCTTGTGGGGTCAGCTCTTTCTGTCCACCAGTGAGATCCGAAGGATTGATCTCAGGTTGGTGGTGAGTGCCATTGCCCCCAAAACATCCTGCTGGACTCCCTTTAGTTTTTTAACCTTAATCAAGATGCCATTTACTTGGCACTCCGTCTGAGGTTGAAGCCCAGGTCGGCCTTCTTCCCAACAGACACCTAATTAGGCCAGTCTTATTTGTGAAGTAAAATCCCTTCCCCTTGATTAAAAAACAAATTCCCTATATGCTTGCATCTACATCTGTGCTCTCTAGTCTGTGTCCTTAATGTGCTGTCTGTCAGTCTCCTTTTTACACAGTTGGGCATCAATACGGGATCTTACCTGTGCCAGATGAGCAACCTTCCTCTAGGCCAACCCTACGCCCACCATATTATTTTGATCACAGTGACTTTACAGTGAATTTGGATTTTTTTTTTTTTTTTTTTTTTAGGTCAACAATCTCTTTTGGCACTTTTAGCTTTCTTAGCAAGAGGACTTGATCTATGTCATTTTAAAAGTTCATTTGAATTGATTAAAATAGACTTTTTGTGTGTATGTTCAGATTTTGTAGAGCTCATCATGTTAAAAGCCTCATTATAGACCAAGTCCCAAAGTTTCGGTTGCCGTGAGTGATTTGTATGTGATTGTATAATTTCCGAGCGCTGATGATATAGGCTCACCCTGGACAATACCTACATTTTAGCTAAGGGTAGAAATTTATTTTGCTTCTTGGGGAAAATAACATAAACATATGGAAAATATTTGGAGCATTTTTGCTTACTATTTGAGAGTGTGAGTGTTTTGGATAAAGGTTTCTTATTTCCTAGGGATAAATTCACCTGATGAGCGCATTGATTTCTTCCAAAACACTCCAAACCAGTCTGGCTATGCCTCCCTTTCTTTTACAGAGGACATAACTAAGACCTTGGGAAAGCCCCCTACGCTCTTTAGCTCAAGAATATTGGAGAATCTTTAAATATTTATTTATTTATTATGTATGCATCATACAGCTTTCTGCCTGCATGTACACCTGCAAGCCAGAAGAGGGCATCAGATCCCATTACAGATGGTTGTGAGCCACCATGTGGTTGCTGGGATTTGAACTCAGGACCTCTGGAAGAGCAGCCAGTGCTCTTAACCACTGAACCATCTCTCCAACCCATAAAGTTTTCATGTTGAGTTTTTCTTTTTCTTTTTCAATCACCTTTTTTTCCAGGGGTTGAAAATATTTAATGAGATAACACACATAAGGAACTTATCACAGAGGTGGTAGACCACATATCATAGTGATTATGCTATTATTAAAACTCGCGCCTCAAGTCAAACTATGTGCAAGCAGTCAGGGGGATTTAACTCTAAATTCTGCGTAAGTCTTACCCCTGCCTGCCTTGTCACATTTTGGTTCCAAATGTGTATTTGTCGAACGGACTGCAAATACAAATTCGGAACCAGAGCTTGTAAACATCCACAGAAGGTGAGGATTGTAAAGCTCGCATCCGAGGATTTCTTGGTCTCTTTCCTTCGCATGCTTCTGACTGCTTAACCCTTAATTGTAAAAAATGCACAAACAACACAGTCTCTTGAGGGAGGGCTTACCTGACCGGAGATGGGGTCGGTGCCCGCACGTGTCTGACCGGGGAGGGGGAGTGTCTTATTGGTGACGGGGACTGTTGCCGGGCCAGCTGTGCTTTGGCGGCAATGGAAGGTGGTGTTGGAGACCTGGATTTGGGCTTGGGAGGTATCCTGGGAGGTGTTTTATGCGGCAGCTGTCCAGTGGCGCCATCTATGACCATCTCAACTGTTGCGATTGATCTGGCATCAAAGTGGGCTTCAATCTTCTAAAACACATGAAAGCAGAGGCCACAGTGAGCGGGAAGAGCCAGGGAAGCGAGAACGGGGAGAGCTGGGAGCTGCTTGATAGGAAAATTACCTTTTCCGTCCGGGTTTGTCTGGTTTCTGAAATCTGAGCCGTCGAAACAATTGTCTTTGTCTTTTTAGCGGGCACTACTTCTTCACCTACAGAAACGGAAGGACGAGCGTTTTTAGGAGGGAAAAAACGTGATTTTTTTTTTTTTAAGAGAATCCATTAGTTGGGACTAGAAAGTCATCCCGATTTCCTGTATGTAACAATAGGAAAACGGTTGTGGCTTTTGTGTGAATATACATTAGATCGAGAAACAGAAAGTGTTTGCTAGAGAGGAATTTCTGTGGACTGCTTATTTAAATATCTCGTTATTGCCAACAACATACAGATTTGCATTACTCGGTTGACACATCTTCTGGTTATCACTTGGTAAACTGTAGTGAGCTTCAACATAGAACTCTTAGAACCCTCTGCCAGAGACCTTCTGCTGGGGGTCGGAAAAGGCCGCTTTGACCTTAGCTCGTGCTAACACCGTCAGGATAGCCATATGGGGGAGCCGAGCAGAACGTCAGCCCCACAAGCTCCCACTCTAGGTCCCCTCTCTCTCTTAGCCCCCATCACATACCTTGGACCAGCAGTTCTGCGGTGGAAGTAGCTCTCCCGACGCTGTTGGTGGCGTTTACAGAATAGGTCCCGGAGTCTTCAGGGTATGCTTCTGCAATCAGTAAGCTGTAGAGGTCGCCTTCTTGAGAAATTTGGAAATCAAGGGAGCTCTGGATTTCGGCTCCATCCCGGTAGAACTTCACCACAGGTGTAGGGATTCCAGTCACTCTCACTTGGAGTCGCACTTGGCTTCCTTGTCTCACAGTCATGCTCTGCAGCCGTTGACTGAAGTTGGGTGGTGCTGTCTCGGCTGCCAGGGGCAGAGAAGAAAATCAGGCCCGGGAGTCGGGTGCTCCCAACAGCTCTGAGTCTTAAAGCAGGGATTGACTTGCGCAGGCCCAGCATCCTTGACTATCCTAGCTCTCCCACTCAGCAGAAAACATCTAGAATGCAGCAGGAGCAGAAGGCTCCTCTGCTCACGAGTCAATCTCAATCATTTTGCTCTTGTGAGCAGTTCTAGGCTACCATGATTACTTTTAATTTTTTAGTCATGTATATGCACATGTGGGCGAGCTTGTGTGTGCCCTCTGTTTGCAGGTGTCTGTTCATAGAAGCCAGAATACTCCAGAACTGGAGCTACAAGCAACCACATGGGTACTGGAAACCACGCCCAGTCCTCTATAAGGAGTGAGCTCCTTAACGGCTTGGCTATCTCTCTAGCCCTTCATGCTTCACCAAAACGTCCAGATGCTGCTGTACTACCCAGACCTTCCAGTCCCTGACTCTTGCCTTTCGTTAGGACGCTAAGGTAGTTTTGCAAGCTACTCAAGTCTCACCGAAGTGAATCCCTGTGGTTAGTAAGGTGAGTGTATCCAAGAACTTACTGAATCATTCAGGTTTAATCTGATTTTTAAAAAATCCTCCAACTAGATAACTAGATTGATAATAAAATGACCAAAATATGTACTTGCATTTAAAATGTTAACCCCACCCATGCCTTTGTGTTAACTACACTACAGAAAGAAGGCTTTTTGGTCAGTTATATTAAGAGAGAAGCTTCCTCTTTAATTTTTTAACTGTTTAGCATTTGAGAACATTTTGCAATGGATGTTAGCTGTTTTTTCAATCTCCAATTCCCTCCTCTCATCCTCCTCCCTCTTCCACTGGTACCCTTCTTCTGTCTTCTGTTTGTGTGTGATAAACTGAGTTTAATCGGGGTCTTTGAGCAAGAGCATCTGATCAGCAGCTCCACTGCTGGAAACAGTGATACCTTTCCTCCAACTACCAATAACTGCCAGGACTCCCCGGTTCGGATACGCCCTTCTGTGCTTCCAGCTCCCTGATGAAGCGTAGAGTGTGACCCGAGGTGTTTCTAAGGTACTGTACTTCTTCCTGCTCTGAGTTTTCTGAGTGCACATAAGGCTCATCCCTAAGCGGCCTGGTGTGCTTCCTGTTGAGGTCATTTATAACCATGGGATTAATACACGACAGAGTTCAGACACGATGTTGCTCGTGGACAAAACCCACCAAGGTGATTTGAAATGGCTTTATGGGAAAGGGGTGTCATATATTTGAATGGAAGCATTTGGCCTTTTTCTGAGGATGTTTACTGTGCAATATTTTCTTTTCTTTTTTTTTTTTTTTTTTTTTTTTTTTTGAGCTGGGGAATGCCTTGCCTTATGGCCCCTGTTCAATGCCTGCCTTATGGCCCGTTTGTGTCAGAATTACGGCAATGTTCCTTAAAATGGAAACTCCCGGTGATTTCCAGACCACTCCTTCCTTGATAACTTTACGGGACGGCTCTAAACTCTCCACTGGCTGAGGAACAGGATGTTTAGTGTTCCTTCAAGACACTTTGAGTATGTGATGTGTACAGAGACCCTGCTCTCAGATGCCTTATGCTTCGTCTTCAAAGAGGACAGAATTGGACAATGCCATCGTGATCACTTATCCTATAGATCCACCTTCACTTGGGAGCGGCCTCCCTTGTGCTTAGAGCTCTATCTGGACTGCTGTCCTGCACAGGAGACAGACGCCCTCTGGCCTCGCTGATTACCTGTCACAAGAAGCTCAGCAGTACTAGTCGCTTGTCCAGATCCATTGGTGGCTCTCAGGGAGTATCGTCCACTGTTGGCTTTAGTCACGGCGGGGATCATCAATCTAGCGCGGCCATCGCTAAAGGAGATCTGCACGCCGGGCAGAGTGGAAGTTGAAATCACCTGGCCATCCCGAAACCAGCTCACCTCAGGAACTGGGGAGCCTGGAAGGCAAGCAGAGCCATCTTTATGTTGGAGTGGGTGTTGTCCAGTCTCTGTTCTCTCTCATCAATGCAACTTACACTAGCCTAGCCAAGCAGAGTGGAGCCCACAGTGACGCCACGACAGCCATAAGTTAGAAATGTAAAACTGTGGGCCATTTGTGGCAGATTACATAGTCTATAAAATGCCCCTTTATTTTACAGATTGGGGGTTTGACTGAAGTTTCACTATATTTCCAAGCTCTCTCAGCCATCAGTGGTTCAAATTTGGGTAGAACTCTCATCTTCTATCCTCTGGTCAGTGCTCTATGGGCTTTAGTTCTGGAGACATCATTAGAATAATGAGAGGGGTTCCTAAGCATGGAGAGCTGTGGAAACTTTGAAGGAGAAAGTGCCAGTTGCCATCTCTGAAAGCACGAGGCAGCGAGGCCATCTTACAGCTCTGCCTCAGAAGGGCATGCTTGGTCCCCTCCTCTGCTGTCTCAGGGACACCGTCCAGAATGTCTCTGCAAATGTCACTGCAGCAGAAATGTCCTCACAGGGGCAGGCTGTTCCTCATGTTAACTCCAGAGCCAAACCCAGTCTTCCAGTGAGAGGAAAGCCAGATTCCCTTCCCTCACTGCTAGAACCGTATCGGTGGTTTCATGTTTCATTTAAGTCTAGTGTGTTCAGAATTTGGAAGGCTACTTCAGGGAAGGTTTACTTTGCATCTGTAATAAATGCTTGTGACTACCGTCCTTGAGACAGGAGGCCATGGTATTAGCGTGTTCCTGTGTTGTCCTTATATCAACTGACCTCCCATTATGGGAGAGTGAAGTTTGTTAGACTAACTTGACGGTGTCAGATGTCATCCATGACGTATCTCTAAGAGCTTGAAGGTTTATAATTAGAAGGAATGGAGGATGTGAATATGCCAGCTCACTGCTACACAAAGGAGAAAATCCCCAGACACCATGTGAGCTCTGCTCAGTTTAGAAGTTACAGAGGACTTAAAGAAAACCAAGCGAATCATTTGGGAGTAAGAGTTCGCCATGCAAGAGGAAAGCTGAACTGATTTCCATCGGTAGCAGATGGGTGAAGTTATGATGTTTTTGCAAAGCATTATGAAGTGGGTAAGATACACGTAATACAGAAAAAGGAAATGGAAAGAAAGCTTTAGTTAATATCTTTATTACAAGCATACATTTTAAAAAGATAGAGAAAATGTGTTCACCACAGGGATACATTAAATTATGAACTAATCGTGGATATCAGTTAATCCCTATAACCTTACACAGTCAGTTATGTATGGTACTATAGAAGAAGACAGATTGATTAAATCATATTGAAATTAATAGCAGTACAGTTTATAGACAAGGCCCACTTGTTATACATCATGCAAGGTCTAGAATCATCCTTGAACCAAGGGATGAAGAAAAAAGAAATGGGTGAATTTACTTTTAAATAAATTGGGAAAATGTTTGTACCCTTTTGAATAAAGAGGCTAAAAAGGAGAGATGGTATTATGTCTTGCCATTCATTACAAAAGGGAGTTCTTTAATTTACTAGAATAATTTAATAAACATGGAAAAACAACAAAATAAATATCATGAGTAGTCACTGTGTCTGCTCCTATGGAAAGTTGGGATGAATGCCTTATATACATATAAATATATAATTGCATGTATTTATAATATATAGTATATATTTACTATAACATTTATATATTAAATTATATAATGTTAAATTATATCATATATTTGTGTATTTAATAATGATACATAAAATATATATTTTTGTTAAAAATGATCTATAAAATGTGTTTTATATGTATAAAATTGAGGTGCCCAGACTATCTACCAAGAATCTCTGTCACTGAATCCCACAGCACTAGGGTTCTAGTCTGTCAGGCTGGATCTGCCCCCGAACCCAAATATAGAATGACCAAATTTGATCCCTCTTAGTTGCTGGATTCTGACAGCAAATTTTAACCTAATGCTAATTATTTTTGCTTTGTAGAACTATAAATATGAATAAAACATTTTCAAAACATTTTTAAGTCATTATATTGTCAGCATCCTGTGAATGGTGTGCCCTTAAAATGACCCTTCCGTCGTGTTATGCCAATTTTACTTAGTAAAAGCAGCTTTTAAACTTGGTTTCAAGACAAAGAGAACGTTCCGTGTATTGGAGGAGGCAGGTGGAAGGGGAAGGAAAGCCTTCCTTCATAAGAGCTTACCACTAACGTGAGCCTCAAAGGTTGCGGCACTACCCTCCAGTACCACAACACTTTGTAACGGCTGCGTAAACGTCGGTGCTTGAGTAGTCATCTTTTTAGGCACTCTGGAAAGAAAAAAAGAAAAACCCAGTAAGAATATTGATGCTCAGGGCCCCTCAGCATCTTCTTGGTGGAGACAGAGATGTATTTCTCCAAATGGATTCATCCAGTATGAGGCACTAGAGCCAAGAGGACACCTTCTCCTGGTTGGACAAACAGAGCAAGGAGCGCCCCCTAGTGGTCAGAGTGGGAACATTCGCTCATACTAACAACGAGAACTCAGGTTGGACCAGAGTGAAAGGGAAAACCAAGCTAGAACACAGGAGCAGCCGAGGGATTTCAGAAACACGGTGTGACAAATGAACCTTTGCATCGACACAGCGTGTAAGAGACAATCACATAAACAACAGTTCCCTCCCCAGCAGTTCTCACGTGTAGTGCCAGCGTTTTATAAGGTGACCTTGCTTCAGGCTCTGTCCCCTTACTTAAAATCACCACCCAAACGAAAAAATCTGTACTTTGCAAGCAGTTGGCTGACTTGAAAAGTGTTGGCAAGTGTTTTCTCCTCCTCAAGCTTTTTCCTCTTTCTGACAGCATGAGGAGCTTCCCACACCCTAGTATTTCTGTACATTGTATGCAATGGCACAGTTAATGCCGTTGAAGTAATATTCAGGAAGAATGTGTAACAGGCCAAAGTTTATTATAGGTCTGAAAGAAAAATGCTGCCTTCAGTTCTTCACATGGACGGAGCTGGTGGGAATTGTTCATCGGAATAAAAAGACCTGTGCTTCATTATGTGAAATATTCAACAACAACAAGAAAAAAAAATGAGTAAAATTTGCAGTTAAGCCCTTTTGTAAGTGGAGGAAAGTATTTCATCTACCATTTTCCGAAACTACATGAGAAAATTCTTATGCATAAATACCTAAGTAGTCTCCTTGAAGCACACCAATGTTCTGACATTAAAGGGCAGAATTGCCAATTGCCTCATTGTTATCCTTCACAATGGTCTTTGTTCACTAAATGTTACCCTGCAATATCCTTCTTAGTCCTGTAACTGATTTTTTTTTGAGACAAAATTCATACCCCGTAAAATCCAGATGTCACCCCAAAATTTCCAGGAACCATTTCTCAGGAACTCTTGCTTCCAGCATGTTATCTTTTGGGTGAACACATCTTATGTTTAGTTTTTCCTGTCTGCAAGCCAGTGTATTCTCAAAAAATAGCTATCTCCTTAGATAAACCACGTATAATTATGTATTTATCTAATAACGGGCATTTACAATTTGTAATCTAATCCCAGGAAGATAGGAAATCAAAGTGTATTTAGAAATTAAGAATCTTTTATTTCTTACCCTTTTTGGCATTAACATTATCTCGCACCATATAATTGGATTGTGGGTTGAATTAAAATGCATAATGAGATTTGGAATCTTCTAGAAAGCAATTCTATAGCTTCATTGAAAACTTATAAAAATGTTGGGAATTAAAGAGCCCAGATAGGTTTGATATTCTCATTGTCTAGGAAGACTAAATTTATTTCTGTGAGCACTTGCTTCTCGGAGGCCTAAGGCTGCAGGCATGCATCTGAAATGTCACACTCCCAAAATAAACCGTCCAGCTTGACTGACAGCAGACAAGTGTTCCTCCACAGTCCGCAGCAGATACCTTAGCAGTTGATTCCCTTAAAAAGTCACTGGGTGTAGCTGATGCCACATGGGTTTTCTCTGTGCTATTCTTGGCCTGCCTTGCTTTATCACCTGGTCACATGACCTTGTACATTCTCCACAGACAAGTCTACTAAGGAAGCAAACGTTTAAGCCCCCACTTCAGACTCCTGGTTCTAGGGCATCTCTTTAAAAATCAGAATGGTTGACTGTGGTTGTAGGCATAAGTACTTGATTCTTCTCTCTCTCTCTCTCTCTCTCTCTCTCTCTCTCTCTCTCTCTCTCTCTCTCTCTCTCTTTTTCTTTCAGAAAATGTACATTTCACAACCAAATTTAAAATGCAGATTCACACTGTAGGTCAGCAAGCTAAAACCTTTAACAGAAGGCATTCGTGGCTCAAATCATCAAATAGTAACCAATCAGAAAGAGGTCTAGGAGTCAAACAAACTGGTTCTCACTCACCTGATTTCTCAAGAGTGCCCAAAAAGGGTGGGACCAAGCCCAAGGTTGCTTCTGAAACGACGTCCTACGTAGAGTTGGTTTTTCCAACCATCTCCGACATGAATCGGTGAGCCTCTAACCCTCCAAACAAAACCACACAGTCAGGACTGTGTAGTTTTGTTTTCTATGCAATCCCTACACCCGAGGCGAGGTGGGAATGCGCGACTGCTCCAGAGCCAGGGGCTGGCTGGCCCTTATATTTCCCAGATCTGCTGACAGCCCAACATCCTTAGAGCCCGGCTCTGTGATTGGCTCCGTTAGGAAGGCATGATGGGAGAGGACCTATTTGGGAGTAGCACAAACCACCTGTTCCTCTGATTGGCAGTGCTAAATTTAGCCTTTTAGAAGAGGCTTTACCGAGGAAATAGAATTGTATTTTAAAAACAACCTCAACAGGGGCTCAGAGACGGGAGTGTTTGTTGCAAACGTAAAAAATCTACCCAGGTGGAACTGAAGCCAGAATGTGACAAAGGATAAAACTTGTGGACATTTGTAGATCTAAAACAATCCCGAACTTGAGCCCCGTGCTCTGTGAGTCAGGCTCCACTTCTGTTCCCTGCCCTCTAAACCCAACCAAATGGACCTGTCAATCATGACAGCCGATGAAGTAATTTATATCACACATAGGTTTCATCTTCTCTGATAAACTTAGCACTTGAAGAGAACCCATTTGTCCTGTTGGTTCTATGGAATAGCCACCCCAGTGTTAGTGAGTTATGTGTGGCACAGTTCTGCAGGAAATAAGACCCAAAGGCAAAGTCTGCATAAGGCTTCCATTTAGTCTGTATGGGACAATGCCTTTGCTCTAACGAGAGTTCATTTTTGCCTGCCAGTAATATTTACCGATACTCACAGGCTGCCCTTGCTGCCTGGTGAAGTCCAAGCTTAAACTATCCACAGTGTTGTTTTACTCGGTGTAAGGTTAGTACCAGGGTGTGCTCCTAATCTCTGCAGCTCGCTGTCGCTAATGGGAAGTGCTTAGGGCATGATATACTTGCTATTTTAGGAGTGAATTTAATTTCAAGCAACAGACAGTTCAAATACAAAAGATCATATCAAACGGCCTTTGTTGTGGCTCAACTCAGGGATTTGCAAAATTCCGCTTAGAGCGGAGAAAATTGACTCATTGATAAAGGAAAGACACTTTTATCAATAAAGTAGACTAAAAAAAATAAATTTTAAGTTAAGTTTCCTTATGTTTGTAATTAAAAAAAAAAAAGTTCCCTGTTGTGGGATAAATTGGCCTTGCAGTCGACTTTGAACATTTTGAGGCTTTTCTGTCTCCTGCTTACCTATAGAGTGATAGTTCATTAACATTTAACAGCTTCAATTTACCAGCGACTGCCTGGGTGCAGCTCTGATAACAAGCTGACACCACGGTCCTTATTTAAACAGCTATCTCCTTCACCTAAGTGCTGCCTTCTGTCCTGGAGCCACCAAGCCCCACCCCCACCAGACTGTGCCTGCTATAACTCCCTCCATCCCTTTCTTCCCTAAGGACCCGCTTCATGTTGTGTACCTTGACGATGACTCCCAAGAATCCAACAGAGACTCCTGATAAAAGGGAACATGTCAGTCATAATAGGCAATAAGTCAACTTTTTGTTTGGGGTGCTCAAAATAATTTGCTATTTATTTAAAATTCATCTGTGCATTTCTCTCTCTCTCTCTCTCTCTCTCTCTCTCTGTCTCTCTCTGTGTGTGTGTGTGTGTGTGTGTGTGTGTGTGTGTGCGCGCATATGTGCAGTATACATGTTTCTAATCTGGAGTATGTCATTGTCCTGTCATGTTTAATCAGGGCAAGTCCAGCCATCTTAGTCCTGGAAACTACAACTAACAACTGAACAACTGATTAGAGATCCGGAGCTTGCGTTTCATTGAGTTGAGCCCAGCACAATTCCGGGAGCAGATAAGCCATGAAAACACATCGTATATTGCAAGCCTAAAGTCATGTGTGTCTCCTCCTGAGCTGCCTGTCTGTCCGCTGTCCTTGAACTTTCTAGACCTTTCAGTATGGCCGAGATACTTGCCTTTGGGTGCTCATGTTTAGAGAACACTCAGAGTTAAGAAGGAGAGAGGGAGAGTGGGGAAGGGAAAGGGAATCAGCAAACACTCACACGGTGTCATGAAAAGAGGCAGGGTGACTGATCTCTGAACAGTATCAGAATGTGTCTAGCACCACGGGAAGCATTAGCGTTTGCATTAAGTATGGCAGAATTGGAGCATAGCAAGTCGACCTGTTGGAAATGAGCCACTTCTCAGACTGAGGAGTTTGCTGATGCTGTAAGATCTCCATTTAGTATCCTGACTGGGGAGTCACACAGATAATCCCTAACAGCTGCTAATTCAAATATAATGCCTACTTAGTTTCGGAATGTGTGGCGCGATTCTCCCTTTGAGCATCGCAGTCAATGTAATTTAGTAAATATTTTATCAAACACATGCTCAGTGCTGAACAGTTTAAATTATTGTGACTTACAGTCTGTCACTCTTTCCTGGCAACAAATATGGACTTGGGTGGTGACTTTGTGCCCAGCCTTGTGCTAGAGGTCAGTGGCACCCTCAGAGAACACAGCCTCCTTGTTTAAACTCCTATGGAAGAAGGTCTTCCCAGACAACTGATAAACTGGTACTATTCAGTGACTGAGATGAAGGTGAGAGCATCCGCGAACTCGAAGGGCTACTCATTCCCCACTTCTGCTGCTTTCAGACTTCCTTTGTGTTATACGGAACTGCGGACGACAGTTCCGACTTCCTGAGAGTCATTTGAGGAGTAGGTCCTATGTTAACGCTCAATTTCAAGAGTAGTATCTAAGGGAAACAAGCAACATTAGTGCCTCTTACACTTTGTTAAAATAGATATTCGTTAAATATAAAGCATATATTGTGACTGGCGATGGGATCATAGTAATTCACAGGAATCGAACATCTGTCCCCCAGGAGTCTGTGCGTTAGTAAGCCCAGCCATGTGTATCCACACAACGTCTGTCTAATCCTTCCCCCACTCACACAACTCCAACATGCAAACATGGACCCACCACAAGGAAGTACAACAAAGCAAGTTCAGGAAGTGCACAGGGAAGGAAGGGCTGAGTCCAGCAGCTTGTGTTTGTTCACATGTGCCTTCCGTAGGTGACAAAGTCAGAGAAGCTACATGGGGTGGGAGAAGGGCAGGAAATCATTGCTTAAACTTTAAGTGAAGACTGTCTCTTCATCAGCAAGACTAAAGGTATCAGTTTCTACTATTCCTCACCCTGTGCTACTGGTCAGTACCATATCTAATATCATAACTAGCATCCAAAAGCAAAAATATCATTTTACAAACATTTGACAAAGTAAGAAAGCAGAAAGTACAATTCTTCAAGTTCTCCACAGCACCAACTGCAGGGCCATGTGGAGGGAGTCCTGCTTTGACTCTCAGTGGGCTATAGGCAACTTGAGTCTCTGATTTGCCTGTTGTGGGTTGTGGATTATAATATCCATTTCAAAGAACTGTCAGGAAGATTAAATGACACAAGGACAGTGCCAGGGCAGTGGGAACCTGACACACCATGGGTACTCACAGTTGTTTGGTTCCTGTTGAGCATGACACAAGACAAATATTTCCGGTGCTTCCCAACACTGGTTTGACCAGTATCTAACCGTCCGATTAAATATGCAAGAGGGTGTATTCGAATAAACCTTTGACGACTCAAAAGTGACCTCATGGCCACACAGGATGTCCTTCCCCAAAGGACTTCGGAAGATGATATGACATTTAAATAGTGATTAAAGCAGAGCCCAAGCAAAACCAGAATCTTGTGGAAGCCTGCAGAGAAGAAAATCCTGGGTTTATCCAATGCTCATAAGGACAGACATGCAAACCCATCCACTGCATTTAGGGTGAGCATGTGTCAGCATTTCATTAACTCAGGAGTTCCAAACTGGGAGAAAATAAAGCTGGCGACCTTGACAGCAGTGCCATTGTCTCTGAAAACAAAGGAAAGCTCAGAGACGTGTTTTCTTTCTTCCTGTCCTTTTCAAGTGAGTCCTTAGAGTCTCCTAGCGACAAGGACTAGAGCTGCTAAACACCTGAGCATTCTCCACCTAGACGTTGGTTAAGAGAGTGAGGGCTATGCAGCAATGCAACCAGACCAAAAAAAGCCAAGCATCGGGCCTGGGAGCAGCTTAATTACTCAGGAATGCAGAGTCCTGCAGGTTGTAATAAAATCGAGCTCACTGGGGAGAACTGGGGTTGGGTGTTTGCAGCCCATTCAACAACAGAACTGGTTTTGTTTTTGTTGTTTTTTGTCAGGGGGTGGGAAGGGGAGTGGTTAGGGAGGGGGAACACCCTCATAGAAGAGGGGGAGGGGATGGGATAGGGGGATTATGGTCAGGAAACCAGGAAAGGAAATAACATTTGAAATGTAAATAAAAAATATCCAATTAAACAAAAGGAAATATAAAAAAAAAGATTTATTTATTTACTTTATGTGAGTATGCTGTCACTTTCTTCATACACAACTGAAGGGGGCACCAGATCCCACTAGAGATGGTTGTGAGCCACCATGTGGTTGCTGGGAATTGAGCGCAGGACCTCTGGAAAAGCAGTCAGTGCTCTTAACCTCTGGGCCATTTCTCCATCCCCCTGGGGTGTTTTTTTTTTAAACATAGAAAATATAAGAGAAATGAAAATAGAAAGGCAAAAACCACACCAAGGACAAGGAACAACATAAAATCACTGTTCCAGTTTTCTTTCTGAAACTAGGAATTGAGAGGGAGTAGAGGAGGGGGGAGGGTAGAGGAAAAGACGGGAAGAGAGAGGAAGAGGAGGGAGAGAGAGAGAGAGAGAGAGAGAGAGAGAGAGAGAGAGAGAGAGAGAGAGAGGAAAAATATCTGGATTATATAGGGAAAGACCCCTGGAGGATGGGTAGTTCAGCTGGGCTGGAAAGTCAAGGTCAAGGGTAGGCAGGATAAACCAGGTAGAGATTGAGGGATGCTGGGAGATTCTAGAAGCTTTGGTATATAAAATATGCACCTCAGTCCCTTTTCCCTGGGTCAGAAAGCAAACATGAATAAACACTGACAAAAACAACCAGGGGGAAGAAAGGATTTGTTTGGCTTAAAGGTTACAAGTCCATCATCCAAGGAAGCTCATGGCAGGACCTGAAGCAGAGACCCCAGAGCAAGTGTGCTTACCTGGCTGCTCCTGGTTTCCTCAGCTGACTTTCAACTACAACCCAGGACCACCTGCCCAGGTCTGGCTGAGCCCTCCCACCTCCCTTGTTAGTTAGTGATCAGAACAATGCTACTCCGACTTGCTTACAAACCAGTCTGAGGAGGCAATTTCTCAAATGAAGTTCCCTCGTTTTAGGTAACTCTAGTTTGTGTCACATTGGCAAAAACTAACAAGACTGTTTCCATTCAAGAAGGTCACCGTTTTTGCTGCAGTTGATCTGATACGTTGGTGAGCAGTTAACGAAGTAGACAAAAAGTAAAAACAAACCAACAAGCACAAAGACTCAATTTTCAACAGAGAACAATATACCAAGCTTCCCTGGAAGAATGATAAATTAATACATATTAATTTGTTTATTATATTTATTATATATATAATATATTAATTTATACATTATGTATACTTTATAAAGAGGGGATTTGAAGTCTTTAGTATACTCATGTCAAGTTTAATGACTTAATTGAAAATACTGATATTACTGTTAGATTTTTTCTATCTTTTATGAAATTCAAGGACATAAGCCCTCGAGGCAACTTCCTAAATATGCCTAAAGGATGAATTAATGAGACTCATGTCATGCTTAAGAAGTTAGGAATAGAAGTGGGGCTTCTTCTTGATCCATACCAAGAATCTATGATGTAAAATGGTCGTATCAGCCCTCTTAGGGCTTCATTCATAAGAATTAAAGCTGAGGACTAAGGTCCTCCCCGACTGGTACCCTGGTGTTCTGTATAGCACCTGACGAGTGATTACCATAACTTCAAACAGCTTACAAAAGCTCATGTACCTATTGATGATGATGATAATAATAATAATAATAATAATAATAATAATAATAATAATTCCCACTGGCCTTGACAACAGGCAACTCTCATTTCAAAGTAATTTATAGTTTTCAAAGTTAGCTCAGTTCCAGTTTGATAATCACACTCTTGCATTGTAGAATACTGGTCTTAGCATGGATTTTTGTTTTGTTTTGTTTTCTCGTTTGAGAAAGTGGAAGGCACCGGGAGAAGGTCACATGAAGGTTAAATCTGCTCTTGAAACGTGGAATCAGCAGATACAAGACTGAAGGTTCCAGGTACACATTGTTTCAGTAGGTCTGAGGCACAGGGTCTTTGAAGAAGTCATGTTCTGTCTTTGACATTAGAAACAAAGTAACCATTTATTTTGTGCCTATTTCTTTAAGCCCTTTCTTTCTTTCTTGAGTAAAGCACAAATTTCTTTTTTTTTAAATTGGGTTTTTTAATTGGATTTTTTTTTATTTATATTCCAAATATTATCCCCTTTCTCGGTTTCCCAGACATAAGTCCCCTATCCCTTCCCCTTCCTCTTCTTCTATAAGGGTGTTCCCCTCCCCATCCATCTCCCCCTTCTCCCCCCCCCCACATTTCCCTACAGTGGAGGTCCAACCTTGGCAGGACCAAGGCTTCTCCTCCCATTGGTGCCCAACAAGGCCATCCTCTGCTACATATACAGCTGGAGCCATGGGTCTGTTCATGTGTAGTCTTTGCATGGTGGTTTAGTCCCTGGGAGCTCTGGTTGGTTGGCATTGTTGTTCTTATGGTCTCTAAGTCCTTTCTTTGAGACAGGGTCTTGCCAGATAGCTCAGGCTGGTCTCCAACTTGAAGTCCTTTTGTTCTGTCTCCCAAGTGCTGGAATTACAGGTATGCACCAACATGACCGGTTTCTAAGATTTTTATATGAACGACTTTAGGGGATGGTATTTGGCAACTTGAGTAGGAATTACTGCTAGATAAAGACACTGAGAGGATTAGTCAGTTTAAACATTTGATCTCTGAGGGACTAAGGTTAGACATCTGACTATCAATACAATCAATCCATGCGGCCCAGGTTCAGGTTGGTCTATTGCTGTGCACTGCAATGCTAAATTCTGTGCCTGAAGGCCTAGGCCTACCAGTGCTGTTCCATGTTTATGACCTTTTATTTTGCAAACCTTGTTCCTTGATTTAAAACTATTGTTTAAATAAAATTGGCTACAGCTAATTAGAGGTGGGATTAGAGGTGGGTGGGTTAGAAGTGACCTGACTGGAGGAGGAGCTCTGGGATAGAAGAAGAAGGAGAAGGAGGATGAAGCCGCCATGAGTGGAGATGGACCATGAACACATGGCCAGGAGAAACAGCAAGTGTCTTGGGGTACACTGCTGGGGAGGTAGCTAGGTCTGCAGTTGGAATAGTAGATTAGGAGTGACCCCCAGTGATTGTGGAAGCCAAATAAAATAACCATAGTTATTTGTAAACTAGTCTGGAATAAGCTTAAAGTGTTTTTACTACAGGTACAAGTTGTTGACTTCAGAGATCCTTGACACTAGTGAGTTTGAGATCTTGTGAATGGCACTATAGTTTATAGCAATTAATTCTGGGGAAGCATGAATGTGTTTGTGTTATGATACAGCACATGTGGGAGCTAGTCCCACTCCTCTCTACTAGGTAGGCTTAGAGTGAATCAGAAAGACAGAAGTGAGCAGATTTTCTGTTCTTTGTCTGGTGTAACTGACTTGAGAATCATGCAAAGTTAGGCTTCCTGGCCACTGAGCCCCAGGGAGCTGCCTGACTTCACTCATCCCGTGCTGGGATGACTGGTGTGTGCAGCCAAACGCTGCTTTTCGGAATGTGGGTATTGTGGTTTGGACTCCAGTTCTCAAGCTTGTGAGGAGCATTTGACGGACTAAACTCTATCCCAGACCTCCGGCCTCGTTTCTCTCTCTTGTGCCGCAGAGAATTTCATTAAATGGTGAAAAGCATGTTCAGGGAAGTTGTAATAGGAAATTTAAGTGGGAAACAACCTAGCTGTCTACCAACAGAGAGTTTATGTACCAACACAGCAGATATTAGGAATCTCTTACACAATAAAAGCAACTGGAAAAAGGAATCTGGCTTGCTACAAATTATAACCTACAATGAGACCATGTCAGTCAAACCACCCCAGGTACTGACACACTAGTATAAAAAGTAGCCAATGTGTTCTAGAAATTGATTCAAGACACTCTGAGGAGTTAACATATGATGAGTTAGTCTACAGTTGTGCTAGCAAGGCCAGCTATTTTGGGGTGCCGGTGCTGGGGATCAAACACTTGAAACTAAGTTACAGCCCCAATCCAGTCTTTCTTTTTTTTATTTTGAGATGGAATCATACTCAGTTCTTCAAGCAGGCCTTGAACTCCTGCCTGAGCCTCCCAAGTAGCTGGGATTACAGACCTGTGCAACTGAGTATTTATTCAGAAGAAGGAAATATCTCAAACAATGTGGAATAAACCTCTAAAGTAGAAGAGGAATAGTAAAACATTTCACTAATACATAAGGAAATATTGGGGAACCTCCAAGTAGATGAAACTTCTTAAGTAACTACTAACATTTATCCACAAGGGAAACCTTGGACTCCTCAAGTAATTGAGTTCTGGATGATGCAATATTCCCCGAAAGGAAAAGACTTAAAAATATGGATAAGGATTGACTGCCTCACAGTGTGAAGGTATGATATAAGTACATTTATTCTAACATTGTTTGAAGTGGAAGACACTTGACAATTTAAATGTTACGGAACAAGAAAGTGGCCAAATGACTTGCGGTACAGTCATGATGTGGCTATTACCTAGCGATAAGGGATCATGTGTTAGACCCATGCTTTGTCCTAGAAAAGATGGCCATGATAGTGTGTGAAGAACAAGCTGCAGAATGATATGCAGGTTGTACATTTTCAATCACGACTGTCCCTTACTTGGACTTTTACTTGCCTGTTGTTTGTTTTACTGTTCTCATTATTACCTGGCTCTCCTACTGGGCTGTAAACTCCAATGGGAAAGCAACAGACTCTGAACTGTGGTGAAAACCCATCATATATCTGTCATCTCCAGATGTTTGGGTTTGTACCGTGAGCCTGCCCTACTTTTGCTACTAAACAAAAAGTGTCTAAATCAGTTACAGAATTTAAAAATAAAGCAAGAATATAAAATCTACTTAGTAAAAAGTAATTAACAAATACATTGCGTGCGTGCGTGTGTGTGTGTGTGTGTGTCTGTCTGTCTGTCAGTCATTTTATGGATGAAAATGGCCCGTGTGAGAGAAATGGATATAAGGATGAGTCTAGGACTTCCTGTTCAAAGCAACTGAGATACCATTTAAGCTTATTTTCTGAGCTAAGGGGAAAGGGCAGCTCGAGGAAAGATAGCTCCTGATGCGAGCAAAACTGAGATGTTGGGAAATTCACCTGGAAGTGCTGAGCACATGAAAGAATCCAGAGTTTGTGATTGAAATCTCAAACTGCAGCAGGAGAGTGCACAGTTCAGAAAGTAGTCCAAACCGGGCTGGAATATGTCCCTGCTAATGTCAGAGTATCTCCCACTAAGCTGCATAGGACAGCAGAATGTGAAGTCCTTTGTGGAGGGCGGAGAGCACAAAGAGTAGAAGCGGGAGCATTCTTCAAGGCTTAGCTGGACATGTCACCCAATTCCTCACAGCGATGGGCAAGCAGGCAGCATCTTCACTGTGATGATGGTAATGGGTGGGTCGAGTTTGCCTTCATTGTTTAGCTCGAATTCCAAGTTGAAGATGAGAGGGGCAGGGGCTCACGACCACGTGATAGACGGAGATGCCTGGAGAATGAAGCTTCTGAAGGTGAACTGAGGATTCCAAACGGCACTGAAATTGGCTCTTGAGGGAGTAGGACACAACCGAACCAAGACTACTTTCGTAATGTCCCTTACCAAGAGTCAAACTACAACCTGTAGTAACAACAGAGAGACCCAGAACTGGAAAATGGGAGGATAGGGTGCTACACAAATTGTTCTTGTGTGGGAGCCAGATTGTTAAGGTCTCCTTAATGAGACAGAATGGCACTCAAGCCAGAATAGAACGTCAACAAAGAATTGTCTAAGAGATCTTTAAAACTTTAACTACTCTATTTATACTTAACAATCAAACTTTGGTTAGGTTTCTTTTTTTTTTAACCACTTCAAACATTTGTTGCTGCTTTGTCCTGATCCACTTACCAATGAGGACTCTTCACCTTTTTAGAACAAATTTAGGTTTACCGGACTCAGGTGAGCAGAACTCTCTGAGCTCTAACTCCTCTGGGCCTAGTCGGTATTCTATTGCTGTGAAGAGACATTGTAACCACAGCAACTCTTCTAACGTTTAATTGGTGCTGGCTTACAGTTCTGAACTTCAGTCCATTGCCAGCATGTCAGGAAGCACGGCAACACGCAGGCAGACACAGTGCTGGAGAGGTAGCCGAGAGTTCTACATCCAGATTAGCAAGAAGCTGAGATGCTGGGTCTGGTTTGAACATTTGAAAACCCAAAGCCCGCCCCCCCACCCCCCGTGACACACTTCCTCCAACAAGGCTACACCTACTCCAACAAGGCTACGTCTAATTCCTGTTAAGTAGCCCTACTCCCTAATAACCCAGCATCCAAATCTATGAGCCTATGGAGCTATTCCTATTCAAAGCACCACAATCCCTCTACAACTTCTCCTATTAGCATTAGTGCATTAGTGAGTTACATTTAAATGTGATGCGTTTGTCTCGATGGATGGACTGAAGCTGACGATTGTTAACTGAAGCCCATAGTTTTGTATTACCAGCATTCTTTTTATATATACATCCTTTGGGTTTCCACAAACACGTGTGATGGCATGTGGTCACAATTACAGTATCATACATAATAATTTTGCTGCCCTAAAAATCTTCTGACATCTCCGTACTCACTTCCTTCTTCCTTCCCCACCCCCTGGCAAGCACGTAGGCTTTTATTGCCTCCCTCCACATTCTGCCTCTCCAGGCTATACTGCAGTTGGAGCCATATGGTCTGCAGCCCCTTCAAATGAGCATTTGTTTTAAGCTCAGCAATATGCACTTAAAATTATTCCATGAATTTCTGTGGTTGGCACTTCATTTCTATTTACTGCTGAATATTCCACGGCATGGGTGTAATCCAGTTCCACGTACTCCTTGAAGGACATCTTGGTGACATCAACGTCTGAGTGATTATGATTAAAACTGCTATTGGTTTTCTTCCATGCGTTCTAAGGTTTTCTACTCGTTTGAATCAGTACCTCCCTTGGATTGCTGGTGCTAGATCATATGGTAAATAGCGTCTAATTTGTAGAAAAATGCCAAATCGACTTGCAAAGTGGCGGCACCATTTTTGCATTTCCATGATAAACGAGGGTTCCGGTGGGGCCACATCCTTGACCTTTGGCACTGCTTTGGATTCTAGCCATTCTCAATGGGCCTATTCTGGACTAATTTTCAAACAAAATAGGTAAGTATCTTGGCATAATTAGTGTGTATGTCACCCTGGGAAGCGAATGAAAAAAATAAAGCCAAAACAGTAACTTTAGATTTGACTCTCTGGGTAAATAAGAGTGCTCTTTTTTTTTTTTTTAAATTTATTTTTATGCAATAGCTTCCTAGGAACAGATTAAAATCTGCGGCATAATAAATCAGAGATGGGATTTGGGATTATTCATAATGTTTGTGCATTAAAGGTTTTAATGTTGGTCCTGAAGAGATGAATCTGTCAGTAGAATGCTTGCTGTACTCGAATGAGGACCTAGTTTGATGCCTAGCACCTAGTTAGAACAACAACAACAACAAAAAAAACCAACAACAACAACAACAACAACAAAAAACCAAAACAAACAAAACAACCAGGTATGGAGGAACAGACCTCAGAAAAGGGAAGTAGAGTCAGGGAGAGCCCAGGGCCAGCCAGTCTAACAGAATTAGTGAGTTTAGATTCAGTGGAAGACCCTGTCTCAAAAACCAAGATGGAGAGCCATTGACGAACGTTCTCAATGTTGACCTCTGGCCTCCACATGTGCATAGATGTACACACATGAATACATTCAATACCTGACAAAGGCTACAAAGATAATGTAGTGTGAACATGACCAAAGTATGTTATATGAATGTGTAAAATGTCACTGTGTTTTGTGCAATCGATGCATGCTAACAAAATAAAAGGCTGAAAGGTGTACAGTCCTTATATGGAGTGTGGCTAATTCCATACGTAAAATAAACGTGTAGAGACAGCCCGTGCGCGGGATTTTTGTTCCCCTTCTTTCGTGTAGCCAGCCTCCAGTTCTTGCCTTAACACTTTTGCTATGGCTGTTGGCTTCTCAGGTATAAATTCTGGTCTGAAATGTGACACTGCTTTCTTTCTTGGAGAGAAAAGCATGTATCGTCTTGTGAATTCTATTTACTCCTCCCTCGTGTACCTGAGAACGCCGCCTGAAGGAGAATTGAGCTGCAACTGCTGTTTGCGAATTATTCCTTCCTATTCTCAGGACGGAAGTGTTTCCAGGAACTAGAAATCTTCTATGTTTCCATGGTTATTATGTGTAATCTCACCGATGAGTCACCTTCCAAGTGCTGAATGGTAACTGCAGAAAGCCAATACACAAACCGTGAAAGTACAAGACATCTCTGAAAACAAGGGCAAGCCACGTCACATTCTTTAACCTTTCTCTTGGACGTCATCTCTGAAGCCAGTCATGGCGGCTCTGAACTTCGGTCACTGTAGGACATGGAATAATCCTTCTTCCTGGAGGTCACAAGCTCGCACTTTCTAGAAATTCTGGAATTTTGCCTTGTACTAAATTTAAATTTTAAAAATTCCAATATAAGACACAGACTCCATGTTTTCAAAATTTACTCTTAGAAGTATGCTAAACAAAATCAGTTTTCTTTTTCCTAGAACGTTTTAATACCAATATCTAGTGACTTGACTAAAAAAAAATCATAAGCCATATTTGTGGGGGGGAAAGGGGAATCAAAAGCAAAATTTATGAAAGTCACTTCCTATCAAGACTCCTAAGTATTGTCACTGTGTGAAATTCTACGATCTTCATATAACAAAAAGGAAAGAAAGGTCCCAACAAGGGGCCAACGGAAGATCCCAACAAAGGTCTTTTGTCGTTTTATTTGGGGAGGGGGGTGTTGTTTGTTTGCTATTTCAAGACAGAGTTTTTCTGCATATCCCAGACTGTCCCAGAATTCACTCTGTAGACCAGGCTAGCCTGAAACTCAGAGATGGGCCTGCCTCTGCCTCCATGCTGGGATTAAAGTGGTGTGCCACCATGCCTTGCTCCCAACAAGTTTTTAAGCTGTTAAAATATTACTTTCTGTAGTGGATGAATCCAAGGGTGTCCAGACAGTAGAGGCCTGTGTTTCTGGAGACCACAGGACACACGCACACACAGAAGTAATTCTGGAGACCTTCTTAAAGCATTAGTTGCCCTTTTTTGTCAAAAAAAAAAATTATACTTTTTACACTTTCTCCTCTAAAATCCTAGGGAGACATACACTTCCAGCCATTGGGCTTTGCTGGCATTTGTTCAATGGTTTCAATTGTCATCATCATAATTTTGCTGGAGAATGTCAGAAATTTAACTTTCCCAACAAATCTGTTCAAATGAAATGAATCTATCTAGAATAGCGGAGGTAAGGAGAGAATAAGGAAGAAGGGAAGGGAAGAAGAGGAAGAGAGGAAAGAAGAGAAGGAAGGAGAGGAAGAAGAGACAGAGAAAAGGTTACAGAAAGTGAGGTTGCTCTGTGAAGGAGACAGTGATTGTTTTTTTTTTTTTTTTTTTTTTTTTTTTTTTTTTAAATTTTGCTGAATAGTGCTTGTTTGATCCTGACCAAATCAGTGCTGGCATGCATCTTTCAAGTAGTTTTCAGAAAAGTTGGCCCTAAGTGAAGGTCTTCTACATTGCTACAGCTGAGAGAGGAGACACCAAAACCATTTGCCGTGTGGAGCCCCTGGGTGCTGCTGGTCATCCCACGGTGCATACATAGATCAGCTAGCACAGTGAGGAATCCTGCAGCCCCACGTGTCGACAATGCCAAGATCGAGGAGCCTGCCTTAAAAGGCTAGGCCACGAATACTGCATTTTCCTCACCTTTAAATAACTCTAATGAATACACAGATGTCTTCATCATAAAAAACCCAACACATTATGCAAAATGGCTTTTTATAATTTATGTGTATACTTTCTAGTCCTTGCATACTGAGGTCAAAACTTTAACGAATCATTCTACCACGTTACCGGGTCTAAGAATACAGTGACCGCACGCATTTATTAAACTGCCAAGTGATTAAGTACCACAACTGATACCTCTCTGATCCATAGCCACCAGGAAGACACCACTGACTGTTGTTTGGGTCCTACGTCTGCACAGCTGACTAGGATGGTGAGGTTGTTTCTCTTGGAAGCTAGAGCTGGGCTCCGTCCTCTGGCTCACTCTGAGAGCTGGTGGTTCTGGGAGCTGGCCGTGCTATATTTATCCTTCTTACTTGACCTGCCCTGTGTGGCTGGCCTCTGGCTTCTCACCTCCTTTAGTCTGGCTGCCCTGGTGGAGAATGAGGTGGGAGGGGCCGTGTCAGTCAGACAAGATTCTGCGCATGTCACTTGCAGAGTTGCTGTGGCTCCGGCAACCAGAACCTGCCATGTACGAACTCACCCTTCCCGTTCATATCTGGGTATTTAATTAAACATGGCACCTCTTCCCATGAAAGCAGCAATACACGTAATGTCTGAGTTTGACACGATATGTTTACCCAGGCCTGAAGTTTAATTTAGAAGGATATTGTGATATTTATTCTAGTTATGGTAGGGAGATACAATGTTTAAATGTTTAAAATGTTTCATTTTAAATGGCGACTTAACAGTTCTTTCTTGGGGAAAAAAACAGATCTAAAATGCATCAAAGGGAAGATAAAACAATTTCTAAAAGCATTAGTTTATAAGAGACATTTTGAAGAAAGCATTATAAATGTAAAAGTTTCTTCCAAAAGCAAAGGAAAATACACTGATTCCACTTCAGTATAATAAAAGCTAGTATTTTTTTCTTAATTGCCTGAAACTTAATTTTTCTTCATGGCCCTGGCTAGGCAGACATGTTGCTGGCTATGTGTCCAGGGTCTCAATCTTGGACAGTTCTGCATCCCTGAAGCCCTTCATGAATCTACATGGGAACATGGTTTTTATGTTTTGTGTTCGATTATACCATTGTGCATTTTCATAACTGTTACGCAGAAAGACAGTGTTCACCTGGTTGAAAGGGGTATTTCCCTGGAGGAGAAGACTTGTGTTAATTTCCATAGTGATACATTTTAATGTGCTATTAGGACTGATATCCCAATTGTGTCATCATTCTAAGTTGTTGGACATCAGTGGCATTGTTGCATTAAAGATCTTAGGGCTGTGGCTTAGGGATGGTAATTACTAAGCCTGTTTGTATGTGCACATATTATGTCTTCATCTGGCGCATCTGGGGTGTATGCACAGGCACACACACACACACACACACACACACACACACACACACACACTAATTCACAAAATGCAAGGAGCATGTGCTTTAAGGCAACAGAAACAAAGGAGCTATTATATCTCAGCCACCCCCTAACTAAATGGCAACTCCATATTAGATAAAGGTATCCTTAATAAAAGAAGTAAAATAAAACTTGGTCATAATTCACTTCTAATAGTGTATGTAGTCAATGTTATAAAACTCAAATATCAACTATACTCTGATTTCAGATTTGTGTATTACTGACATAACCATAAAGATTTTGCACTGCATAGGGACTGACCTGCCTGGCTTCCGACTAGCAGCAGAAGGCCCATGTCCTATTGTGTCCACGCATGGAGACTGAAAATACCACACCAAGCATCAAGTGCCTTTCACGTTAGAAGCTGTCCTCACTTGCTTTGCCTACTGCCACACACCAGATTATCCTATTAAACCAGAGCATGTTTAATAGGAGCAAAGGTCACCCACCACAATGATGATGTTTCCTGCTGAGCTGGGACAATCGTGTTCTCTCATTTTGTCTTATTTTTCATTGAGATGGCATCCCCTAGGTAGCCTAAGCCAGGCTCAAACCTGTTGCCATCCTCCTGCCTCAACATCCCGACTGCTGGAATTCCAGTTTTGCTCCCTTATTCCCAGCTTAGCAATTGCATTATTAAGGGCATTTGTCAGTCAATATTCATATAAGAACAAACATCTCCTGGACTGGCAAGGCCACTCCTGAGTGAAGACCCTTGCCTCCAAGGCTGGGAACATCAGCTCAGTCCCCAGGAGCTACAGAAAAGGAGAACTGACTCTCAAACGTGGCTCTCTTGTCTCCACACAATAAACTGTAAGAAAAAGCTTGCAAAAAAAAAAAGAAAGAAAGAAAAAGACGAAAAGAATAAAGATCTCTTATCTGCCACGTGTTGAATAAGTTCAGCAAATGAGTTATTACCCTTATAGGAAACGAATGCTAAATTACATTTTAAAGAACTCCCACTAAAGCTAAAGCCAGGTGAGTGGATCTGTTATTTATAGACATTTAATATATCCACATTGCATTATCCACAGGACCCATTAGCAAGAAACAGGAGATAAACACTAAAGCATTTGTTCCTGCAGGGATCACATATGCATTGTGAGCTGTGTGCTATGAGAAGTGAGCTGGGAAAATATTTTTTAAGGATCTATATCCACTACTTAAGGAAAATTCAAACACAATAGCCAAATGAATTAAAAGCCAACAGCTGGGTCTCAACCAAGATTTATGACGTTGTTCTTGTGTTGAAATAAAAGTAACATCTATGTCCTAGTTGGAAATAATCCCTTTTGAATATCTGTTTATGAGGAATTTAAATGGACTTATATTTAGAGTGGATACATGTGTGCACATATTTTTAGGGTTCCCCCATTCCGACAGCTGACTGGAGATCTTGTTTGAAACACACTACTTTGCAAACATTCATTTTAGACACTAGAGTGTTTTGAGTATTTTATCTGTAGAATAGAAAAATGTAAATAACCCTCCAAGATTATTATTCTTCCTTAACTGTGGGCTCTCATTGCTCAGGATGCAGGGGCTGTCAACATGAGGTGCTTTCTGATTTGATGATATCAAATATCACCTGGACTTTTGGTGAGTTACTAAATTCACACAGATAGGAACCTCTACTATAACACACGCACAGGCACGCGCACACACACACACACACACACACACACACACACACACACAGAGAGAGAGAGAGAGAGAGAGAGAGAGAGAGAGAGAGAGAGCTCAATGGTGAAGCATTTGCCTCACATTGCAAAACCCTGAATTCCATCCTCAGCTGCACAAATGAAAGGAAACCAACAAATAGTTCTTACCCATTCACAGGTTTACCCATTCACAGGTTTACCCATTCACAGGTTTACCCATTCACTGGTTTACCCATTCACAGGTTTACCCATTCACTGGTTTACCCATTCACAGTGTGCGAGCCCGACATACCTGCTGCCTAACAGTGATTAAGCTGCTAAGAACAATGCCTTTGTATTTAGAGACCACAGGCTCTCATTTTGAGATTCTCTGAGATGGTTTTTCTCTAACTCTTCCTCCTCTCTCTTTCTCTCTCCCTCCCCTCCCTCTCTCCATACTTCCTCTTCTTTTCCCATTCCTGTGGAAATGAACCCAGGGAAATCCCCTAAAAGAGGATTCTATCACTGAGCTTACCCAGTCCATCCGTCCTTCCGTCCTTCCGTCCTTCCTTCCGTCCTTCCGTCCTTCCTTTTTTCCTTCCTTCCTTTCTTTCTTTCTCCCTTCCTTCCTTCCTCCCTCATCCTCTCCCTTACTCCTTTCCTTACCTCCCTCCCTCCCGCCTTCCTTCCTTTCTTATATTTTAATGAGACAGGGTCTTTTTTTTAAAAGATTTTATTTATTCATTTTATATATGACGAGTACACTGTCACTGTCTTCAGACACACCAGAAGAGGACATCAGATCCCATTACAGATGGTTGTGAGCCACCATGTGGTTTCTGGGATTTGAACTCATGACCTCTGGAAGAGCAGTCAGTGCTCTTAACCACTGAGCCATCTCTCCAGTCCGAGACAGGGTCTTAATATATAGCTCACCTTAGCCTCAAACTCATTGTGTAGGTAGTCCAGGGTAGCCTCAAACTTATGACCCTCCTGCCTCTGTCTGCTCCTGTGTGCTGGGATTAGTGGTATGTGTCACAGGACCTGTTCCTCGTGATCCATTTTGAGCTGTAGTAACAAACCAGTATTTGTGTGATTATGCGATGTGTTGCTATGGATTTGAGCAAAGTCTCGAATAAGTATTTGGTTGCACATTATAAGAACCTGTTTCCAAGTGCTTGGTGGGGCTTCGAGGAGCTCTGCTGTGTGTTTGGTTATGTGAACAAAGCCTCTGAAAACTCCAGTTGATTTCTTGGCTTCTGTGCTCCATCCATGAATTGTCCTTTAAATGACAAAGAACAGCACTGTCCTAGTTTAGACAAATGACTTACAATGCAGACCAAAATTACCTTCAAGGACCTGAGTAATAGAAAAGAAGAAAGCACTTACATTTAACTTTTAGATAATGCAAAATAATTAGCTCCCTTGAAAAGTTTTTACTTAACTATAATTGCCAAAGTAGTCATTTGTAGTCTTAATTAACAGGCCGAGTTATGAGTCTGAAACACGGCCGTTTCAAGCATAATAAAATGGGTGGTGTATTTTAACAGAGGTTCCTAATGAAAAGGCTTAGGAGTATACTAGCAGCGTGCTCCCATTGTCTCTGTTAGGAAAGGACTTGCCTGCAGAACTACAGCGGTTCACTCCCTGCTGCAGCTTAGAAGTGACAAACCATCCCTCTGTGAAGTGACTTCTGAGTCCAAAAGGCTTTTTCCCCTCCTGCTATGGTTATTAATTGTTGGGGAAAGCTGATGTCTATGGTACTCTGTAATTTCACACCAGATGGGAAGCCCTAACCAGGTTTTCTAGCTTTTCTAAATAAAATGTCTCCTTGGTTCTTTTGATGGTGACAATGGCTGGCAAAAATGACCACATTTGATTCTTGCTTCTCATCAAGCATGTCCCCTTGTTCTAATGAACACTGCCTCCTGTTGCTAATTTACCTTCCTCAAGGTCCACACAGACATCACAGGCAGCCGGGAGGAAAAGAAAGCGAGGAAGGCTACAACTTGATTTTGATTTTCTGTAGCGTCTGTAGCGCAAAGGGTAAGGATCCAATTGCCCACCTTCGCCGTGGTCTCTGAAAACGTGGTTTGCTGCGGTTCATTTTCGGATAGCCCCTGGCTCCCCCGGGTCTCCCAGATGCCCTTGCTGCAGGCCATCTGCTCTTCAAGACCTGGTTATCTTCACTACCTCAAGAGCATTTTGGTAGATTCCCTCAGAGCTTTCTACAGAGAGAATTACAATATCCACCAATGAAGTCGTTTCACTTCTTTTCCAATCTCTCTACCTTCTATTTGTGTGAGACTCACTAGCTACAGTTTCCGGTGATGGGAATAACATCTTGCTTTGTTCTCAGACTTCAGGGAAGGTATCCAGGCCCTTGCCCCCAAACAGAAAGCTGCCGATGCCTTCTGTCGGTGTTCTCTGTGAAGTTGTTTTCTCCTATTGCTTGTTTTTGGTTTGTTTGTTTGTTTGTTTGTTTTGAGAGTTTTAAAAAATGATCTTGTCAAATGTTATTTCTCCGTGAATTAGCATTATATGATATTTCTTTTATTTTCATCCTATAGATGAAGTAAAGTCACTGAGTTTTTGTTTGAATGTATTGTACGTCTAGAAAAAAAGTTATTTCCGGAATGTATAATTTCTTACTGGCTTTGGTATGCAGGTCCCCTTTTTTCTATGTAAATATGTATCTGGTTTTACTATTAGGGTAATTTTGAATTCATAGGATGATTTGAAAAGAGTTCTGTTTCTCTTTCCTAGAAAAGGTTATGGGTAATTCGTGTTATTTTTCCCTAAGTATTTGGTTGCCTTATCAGTAAAATATATGGTCCTTGTGCGGTATTATTAGGACGGGTTATTGATTTAGACTCTGCAATAGCTAGAAGGCTCTCAGGTTATCTATTTCTGCCTGAGGTAAGTTTACTAGTTTATTTCACTCAAGAATTGATCTGATTCGTTTTAGTTACCAAGGCCATGACCATCCAGCTGCTAACAATTTCTCTTATTCTCTTGTGCCGTGGATCTACAGTGCTCACCCATCTCTGACTTTTGTATTTTGTTCTTTCTCTTTTCTTGGTTAAGCTGGTATGATGGTTAAGGCTAACAACTTGATCTGATTTATAAATACCAAGGACACACATCTGGATGTATCTTCTAGAGTTTAACTGAGAGGTAAAGGTCCCCCTTGAATGTAGATGGCGCTGTTCTACAGGTCGGGATGTGGGACACAAAGGAGAAACGGTGGAATGCCAGCATGCATCTCAGTGCCTCAGACTGCAGACCACAGGACCAACTCCCTCACACGCCTGAGGCCTGTCTCCCGACCATGGTGGACTCTGTCTCCACTGAGCCCAAACTCACTCCTCCTTAATCACTTCTGTTAGGTATTTTGTTAAAGCAACATGAAAAGCCAAAACTACACTTGGCTAGAAATGTATCAGTTTTTATTGGTTGACAAGAACAATTTTTTAATTCATTGGTTGTCTGTTATTTTATTATTTTCAGTGTCATTGATTATATATTCTAATATACATATTTCTTACTTATTCCTATAGCTCCTTTGGTCAATTATTTTTCTTTTGTGGATATACATGTAGTACTACAAACTTCCCTCTAAAGACTGTTTATTTCCCTCTACCAATGCTTCTTTTTATTATTAGTTATTGTCATTATTATTATTATTATTATTAAAATATAACATTCAGCCAAGGGTGTAGTCTATCTTGGCAAATGATCCATGAGAGTACAGCAGTAGTGCATACTCTGCAGCAACTGGATTGATTATTTTGTGTATCAATAAAGCAAGCACACAATGTTGTTTGGCCTAGGGTACATATTATGTTTGTTAGCAGTGTTATTTCTTAGAGTCCCCTCTGCTCCTTCGTTCCACTGGACTGGACTGCATAGTCCTGTTTTGGTTACATTTATAACCACACTTTCCTTTCGTTTCCTACTGGAGAGCCCATTTTCCACCCTCACTTTGACCGTGTATGCTCTGCCTTTGTTTCCCTTTTGTTCTTAGGCACACATAAACACACAAGTGGCAAATCCATGTCTGGAAGCTCTTGCTTTTAACCTTTTTTTTTTCTTTTTTCTTTTTTTTTCGGAGCTGGGGATCGAACCCAGGGCCTTGCGGTTGCTAGGCAAGCGCTCTACCACTGAGCTAAATCCCCAACCCCAAGCTCTTGCTTTTTTACTAGAGTTTTTAGCACCATGGTTGACTTAAGGTAAAGATCACCAAAAAAAAGTGATGGTTGTTAACTGACTGAAATGGATCAACATGAGCTTAACCCCCATCCAAATCCCAAGGTTACTATAACAAAATACCACAAGCCATGTGGCTTAAAATGATAAATTTATGCTATAGTTTTAAAGGCCGAAGACAAAAAAAAAAAAAAAAAACCAAAACCAACCAACCAACAACAACAAAAAAAACCAAACAAACAAACAAACAAAAAAAACAGAAACAGAAACAAAACCCTAAAGTACTAATTAGCAAGGCCATGCTCTGTCTGGGTCTCTAGGGGAGAACACACCCACTCTTCTGTTGGCTTCTATTGCATACAATCTCTAGGGACTCAAGGCTTGTAGCAGACACAGATCTCTAGTTCAGCCTCTGCTGACACAGGGGCTTTCCCTCTGTGGGTATTCTCTATCTCTATGGCTGCTCTGATGTTCGATCTCTCTCCCCTCCTTCCCCCTCCCCTCCCCCTCTCTCACGTGTGCCTATTTCTTTTTCTTTTGTGTGTGCATGCATGCAGTGGGAGGGTACAAAGGTCAAAGTTGGAGGTCTTCCTCAGTTTTTTTTTTCTATCTTACTGTTTTGAGATGGGTCAAGAAACCTTGATTGATTTCAACTCAGCAGCTAGACTGGCCCTTGAACTTGCTGGCCAAACAATCTAATCACCAGGTTGAAATCCATATTTCATAATCCTGCTTCCAAGACTTCACTGGGAGGAGTGTCACGCATCCAGCACCCGCCACTGATGCTCAGGTGGTTTGTGATGTCACAGAAACGCTTCCTGGTACAAAGCAGTGTAGAGATGAGTGGGGGAAGCCAGATGAGCAGCTCTGTGCCTTTTGGGTCTAGGGTGAATTTGTGCACAGCAGGCAGCATTCAAATCTCATCTCCTGCCAGGCGAGCCGGGAAAATGATTTGTTATTGCTTTAAGCGGGACACTGTTTCATTTAGTGAATGCAAATCTTCTGCACTCCTGATGCAGCTCGATGCTATGCTTGTTATAAATGGAAAAGGGCCTGTCATGCTTTGGCGTTTCCATAACATGCACCACATCGCAGTATCCTGGGAGGAGAGGTTTAATTTGCTTCATGGCCATACCTGGAAACCTGATGGACAACAGAAATGTCCAAGTCCCCAGAAGGTTGTTTTTTTAGCAAAGCATTTTCATCAATAAAGATCAATGTAAAATGGGACAAGACCTAGTATCCTTGCCTGCCTTCACTTAGAAGTCAAATAGTTTATGGATTTTAGATCTTGTTGCTTTTATGAGTGTATATGAACTACTAACTTCAAATAAGAACTGTTCCCAGTGAGATTATGGAACCCTTACCACAGTTACCACACTGACCACTCATACAGTATTCAAAAGAAGGGTACACACCCTACGGTGGGCTGGATTCAGTTATTGAGAGGGAAGCACGTGGACTCGACAGTGATTAATCCTTTACTGTGTTTTGGGAGTGTGGCACAGTGGCTGAGTGTTTATCCATCCTGAAGGTGGCCCGAGTTTGATCACCAACACCACATTCACAAAGCAAGGAGGAATGATTGCAGGACTTTACTGAAGTAGAAGTTTTTGGATCCGTCATGGGATACAGACTCACATGGTGTTTTGCTAAGAACCCTTTTTAAAAACGGGTCTAAGAAAATCTAAGCTTACACTTTACTCCGCCTTCATTGTTGTTTCGACCCCACAATTATCTATTTTTGGGTTTAAATTTTCAGCCAGGGTCTAGTTTCCAGGGTAAAGATTTCCTGTAGGAGTCTCATGGATGAAGGGGGATTGTTTCTGGAAGATTAATAGCTAGAACCTGAATCTCCCTGGATTTGTGCATACAATAGAAGAGCAATCATGCTACCCTTACATCCCTCACAACACCTTTAATGAGATTTAAGACAAATCCAGTTGGGTTTATTTTTGTATACTTCTGGCAACCTTTCATCTGGAAAGTCCTTATTAAGCATACGTATGTCATGGGTACTGGGGACATAAAGAACAGGGCTGTCCTGGATGCTGCTGAGATCCCTAGCCCGGTCTGTTGAGAGACTCGGCTGAGTGGCATTTACGCTGTATAAGGTGCATGACACGGGCCAGATGCCAGGTGGCTGCACAAGGCAGGCCTGTCTGCACTGGATTGGGTAGGTCAGAAGGCTTCCTGGTGTCTCCGACGGATAGGGGATAGGCAGAAATGAAGCCACAGGAAGACGGAAGAATATAATAAAGGAATTCCAATAAAGAGGAGTCTAGGAAAAGGAGAGCCCTACAGAGTAACTGTGGGGAGGAGAGGGCAGTGAGCATGGTGGAGGTTGAGATGTTAGCTGGGTAGTGATGGAACTACTCACTGCCTGAGGGAACTCAGACAGCAATCTACCTGAAGTCATGACTTTCAAATGTTTTACATGTTACAAAGAATCCAGAAACACAAAGAATTCCTATAGTATATTTATTTTGGAACTAAGTGTAAAACTACCACCCAGTGTCGACACATGTTTTTATTGGAATATCAGAACAACAGTGATTTTTTCCCCCTTCCCAGCAACCCAAATCACACATCTCTGCCTTCCTTTGACATGTTAAGCACATATATAATTTTTTTACCTTCATTCCATTTTGATCTCCTCTCTGAAAATATTGTTATATTTACTGTCTAGAATAGTTCCTAGAAGTAGATAAACATAAATTATGTATTTACCTTTAATGTAGTATAAGCCTTACTTGAATTTTTCTCACATTTCTTTTCCATTTTAGTTCTTTGAGAGTTTCATACACTTGTACATGATGAATTTTAGTCATTTTTCACATCCCCTCTGTCACCCTCCTCCTCTGCTGCTGAAAACGTTCTTTCCAACAAATCCCTTTGTCATTTTCACATTTTCTTTGTATGTGTGGCCCACAGAGTTTACTGGGTGGTGCTTGTAAACATAGGTGGGAAGCTATTCACTGGAAGACGGATAACTCATCAGGGGCTAAACTTAAACCTGGCATTTCAATACACCTTCATAAGGGAAAACTCCAGTAAAGATAGAAGCTCCAGCAGTAAGGATACCCATACTTAAGCTTTTCAAAATGAATATAAAAATAGCCTACGGCTAGCTTCTAATTCCTCACTGCTACATGAATAGCCCGCTCATACCCTCGATGGATGAGATATTTACAAAGCTGTTTGAACTATACCTTGAACACCCACATAGTATTTTTCTCCAATACAGAGGCTCAGTTTATACATACACACAAATGTGCATCCTGGGGGGCGGGGTTTCCAGGTCATAGTGGGTCATACATCACGATGAAGGTCTAGGTCATCTGGCTCCCTGAAGGAAGAATATTAACTGAAGCGAAACAGGTAAAGTGAGCTTGCACTTCACATCCTCAGGCAGTCTTCAAACATAAATACCACCAGGGTGATGGCATCAGAACAGAGACCTCATCAGATTAATAAGTGCCACAAAGTGTGTGGGGTGGAATTGGTTACCTGCTTCCCTCCTTTGAGCATGAACAGATTTTATGACTTAGCTTCCACATGGGCCACAGCAGCTAGGTAAGATATGGAAAATCTTAGAATTGGACAACATGATGACAACAAGAAGACTGAGGTCCTCAGGATCACACACACACACACACACACACACACACACACACACACACACACATATATGATTATATATATGATTTTTAATAGCTTTCTGTCAAAACTTGATAGAAAACAGTTAGTTTTTTAATTAAATGCAATACACAGCACAAGAAAAAAAAGCCAACTTTTTACTAGACTAGACATTTCTTATCTTCCACAATATTCAGTAGCTTTTTAATACCACGTCAAATACATCCTATTTAAATATTTTGATTATTTGTAGACAGTCTTCCAGCAACATAATTAATTTCTTCACTTCATCAAAAATCTGTAATAAATTATTCTTTCAACTGAAGATTTTACCCTAGCATGACAAAGTTTAAAATATGAAAACAAATGCCTCTCTTATTTTTTGAATAATGCATATTAGAAAGCCATATAACATCCTTCAATATTACAGTAATAATTGCACAAAAGAAGGCTAGATTTGTCTTCTTCTATCTTTCCCAGACTCCCCCCTAAAATACACTAACTATATCCTCCGGAGGTTACTGTCCAAAGCCTTTGAAAAGGATGTAGTTGTAAGAAGTTAGAAAGGAATTTAAACTCTAATTCATAGAACATCCGTCTTACCCTCCCCCAAGGGAGTAGTGGGGAATTACATATTAACAGCACTCTTTTCATTTAATATTCTAAAAGATCGGCCTTTGAAAGGGAATTAATGGGTGATGAGTAGCAGGATGGCAAATCATACCAAGCATTGTAATGAGTCTTCACTGAGTACTTTTCCACTGGCCGCATCACCACAGGACATAAGACAAAAACTTGGTTGTCAAGAGGTAGATGAGCCCCTCTTCCAGATGAGAAGGTGAGGCACTGAGATGCCTTGCGAATGGCTACACGAGTGTTCAGCAGGAGCAGCAGCAGCAATGTCAGATGCAGTAGGGCCCGCCTACAGATATGCACAGGGTGGCCAGTACACAGCAGTGGAAGAATGGGGAGAAGACTGGTCTCCTGCAGCCGGTATTCCATCTCGACATAGGACGTGCAGAGCTAACAGAAAGGTTGACTCCATTTTGAAGCTAATGGCACATCTGTTCTCCAACATCAAGCCCAAGAGACCTTCGCGTGGAATGGTTATGGACAGTGACATTCTCAGACTCAGGAATGTAGAGTATGTTGACACAGCACAGGTCAAGTTTGCTCAGAGATCAAACAAGATCAAACAAGATCAAAACAAGATCAAAATGGGAAAAGCACAGTTGAAAGGAGAGCTAATACAATTTTGAGAATCACAACTTCAAATTGATGTAATGCCCTACAAAGAGATGGTTTGTGAACACGATTAAAGAGAAATTATCAAAAATTTGGATTTGAAAATTAGATCACAACCCTATGATCCTTGTGATCTCTGTGAGCGTTCACATGCCTTTAAACAAGAGATCAGCTTATTATACAGAATATTTCTCTTCCTAGAGTACAGAATGCATCGTTATTCACTGTATATAATATCCTGTGTTCCCCAAGTATGTTGAATTGTAGAGAAAATACAATTTTATTCCACCTAGCAGTGGGATTAGTCAAAGTGGAGATGAATTGGTGTGTGTGTGTGTGTGTGTGTGTGTGTGTGTGTGTGTGTGTGTGTGTTGGGGGTGCTTTGTGTGATGCATGAGAAAATAAACAACCATATTGTCTTTTAGGCTCATAAAAAATGTCCATTGATGGCAACATATCACTACTGTGTAAGTAGCCAGTATATCACTGATACGCTGACATAGATGATACACAGCACAATCCAGTTTATTCTTGTAATTGGTGGCCCATGGTTACCTGTCACATGGAGGATGGCTTTGGAAGACAGGGTGCCACTAGAGTTTTGGGCTTGAGCCACATAGAGGCCAGCATCTGCCTCACATACCTTCGGGATGAACACCGAATGCTTTGTGTCCTTGTGCAAAACCTGTAAGTGTCCATCTGCACACAGTTTCTGGCCCTTCTTGAACCTAAAGCAGAGAGTCAGTTTTAAGTCAGGGTCACTCCTTGATTCCATTTTTTTCCCAAGTTCTCCCGGCTATTGCCAGCAGGCCCACCCCCACTGCGCTCTTCCCTAGCTTCAGCAGGGATTGTCTAGCTATGGAGAGACCAGGGAGACTGTTTATGAACCTGTAGCCAGGAAATTACCTTGATTGACTCAGATCGAGTTTATGAAAGTTCTGTTATAACATTTAACAGTTAAAATATTCTAGATGAAAAGACATACATCCAGTTATTCTTTAAAACACGCACACACAAAACAAAAACAAACAAATACATCGAAGTGCAGGTCCTCTGGTTTTACTGGGTCCCCCAGGGCCATCTGGTCATACAGGGGCACCAACAATTAGCTTGAGTGTGAAGTGACACTAGCGTATCCAGCCTACTTCATCCTCTCTGTAGCTTTTAGCAGCACCCGTGACTCCTGACTCCCATTTGGCATCAGTATGGGAGCAAGGCTGATTGGCTCTCGGTGTTAATTTGCCAGAGCCTCCCAGCAGGACAAATGCACAATGAAAAAGAAGGGGCTTTACACCAACCACTCCTGCTGCTAGGAACTCACTTTATTGGTGAAATTAAATTCATTAGGAGACAATGACTTCTCATTATAGAATGTATTTGTGACATTGCAACTTGAATATAAATGACCTATTGCTAAAATTTCTCTATGTGCATGAATACTTACCTGGATCATCTGAGACAGCAAAGAATTTATTTCTCATTTCTACGTCTGTTTATAAATCCTTCTATACAAGGACTGATGAGAAAGCCAAGTCAGTTTTCTTTGTATGTGTCTGGAATGTATGTATTTGTGTGGGTGTGTGTGTATGTGCATGGATGCATGTGCGTATGTGTATGTATGTATGCATGCGTGCGTGTCAAGGCCAGATGCTGATGTCCTTCTTTACTTCTCTGTATCTTATCATCTGAGTCAAGGTCTCCCCACAAAACCTAGAGCTCACGGATTAAGCTCGTCTCTACCACCCTAGGACTGAGATTACAGGTGCCTGTCGCTGTATCCAACTTTTAATATGAAATCAGGTCCTCATGCTTGGTCCAGCTCCCAGAGTTGATTTTTGTCCCCGTTACGTAATTGATTTTTTTTGCATCTTCAGAGTGTTCTGGGAATGCACAATGTCCGTTTAGCCTGTCAACTGTTCACTAGGCAAAACTCTAGATGTGATGACAAATGGTTTGATGCTTCACAATTTGCAGTAGTTCTCTAACAATGCATACCCCACAGTTCTTCAGTGGGATGTGCTAACCCTAATGGAGCTGTTTGTTTGTATGGAGAAAAAGAAGAAACACCTCAGATGACATCTTTCCTTGGGATAAACTAGTATTTAATTATGAAATAAATATCTGTTGAATTCATAAATACAAAAGTTTTTATTTGTAAAAAAAAAACATGCAATTGCAAAACTAGCAAAACAAAAAGTGCTGACATCTGCATGTACACAAGTGCAGATTCTTGCACTATTTGAGCGCCAAAATCTGCTCCTAAATTCTTTAGGCATCTGCTTCACAAGTCAAGTACCATCGATGAGACATGCAAAACCAAAACGACTCTCAGGAAAATTCCTGATAAAGAAAATCCAGCACACTTATCTTAGCCTGTCAGTAAAAGCTCACTGTCCCTCCTTAGTTTGCTCTCAAGGGAAGTTACTTAAGGATGAGAATTTTGTGAAGGTTTAGAAGCAAGCCCCTTGGAAAAGGCTAGCACGACTTTGCTATTCACAGCAAGGGGTTCAGAGCCTTGACTTTAAGGTTTACTCTTACAAAGAAGAAAAGGCAACCATGTCTCTAGAGTGAGGTCATAGCGTTCGTGGCTCAGGTTATTACGTCACTTTCCAAGAAACGAGCTTATTGTCAGGCTCCTGGAGTGGCTATAGCACTAGTTCAATACTTCATATTGAAGGTATTCATTAAGAGGAACCTTACCAAAACAAATATCACAAAGGTCCAGAGGTTCTGTCAGGAAGATGAAATGAGTGAAAAGGGGAAGAAAAAGTCTACGGTGTCTTAGGCTTCTTAATCCCCTGAAGGTGTCATGCTAAGACGATGCCATTCCAATGCAGAAGCAGACAGTAGGGTTGGCATGTCAAGACCGGGTTATTAAAAAATGAGGAATGTTAAATGGAAAGAAAACCAAACAGAATCAACTTCCAGAGCTTCTGGAGGGGGTGTGTGTGTGGGGGGACGTCCAATCATTATTTTAGATAGTTACTCCCCCCTCCCAGGGCACCAAAAAGCTTTTAGTTAAATAAAAACGGAGGTGTGCCGTGAGATCGAGTCATGCAGGGTTGAGTGTCCTGAGGGTTAGTCAGCCAGCCCTGAACCTCTAGGTTAGTCCACACAAAATGAGATCCTCTCGGCAGTTATTTGTTTCTGTCTATGGCTTGTCATTATAGGCTACCCACCATGTCAGTGTAGGCTCTGGGAATCCTGTTACTTCGACTTCCAAAGTCACCGGGGAACCTTCCGTGACAGTTACATTGGACAGCAGCCTGGAGAAATGAGGCGCCTGGCCAGCTAGGCTGACCACGCTTTTTTCTGCCGATGAGTTTTTCCTGTCTCCTTGGGGACCCACTGGCCTCTGATGGCTTCGGCTGGTGTCTGATTGAGAGCTGAGGCCAGGGGATACATCAAGGGCAGCATGCAGCCTGTCTTGGGTTTTAGTGACATTAGAATCAGCATGCACTTTCTCCTGCGTTCCTAGCGAGATCTCCTGAGCCTGGGAGCTTGGCGGCAAAGCTTTGTCGTGCACTTCACGGGGCATGCGCGCTGGACATTTCACATTGACGTGCAACTTGGTACTCATCTCTCCTGACCCTCTGGAGGTTAATAAGGGTTCAGCTTTGAACTGTGGATAGGGCCTCTCAAAATGACTTGTAAATGTGTCTTTCTTATTATGGTACCCATCAGTAAAAGCAGTGGGTGGGGGCAGAACAGACTCCGGGGCCTTCCCTAGACCACCTGTCCCTGGACGCATCCTGTAGCCGCTGATGTGCAGGGCGAGGGCTGGAGAACTGGCAGGTTCTTCTACCTCCATGTCTGATGGTGCCAGAGGGGACTCGGGGGTCACTGGCAGTGGAGGCAAAGAAATGTCATCAGAGGAGATACACTCGGAGTCTTCTCCGGAGAACGCGTCTTCTGGCAGCGTCAGACCCTGGGCACTGTCCTCTTTGTCAAAGGAGGACTGCCTCAAGCCCACGGGAAGCCCATCTTCTCTTGCTCCATTGATGGCCGACACATCTGCTCCCTGCGCCTGCCCCTTCAGAGGAGGAGAGCCAAGTTTTCATTAGGTGGATACACTTCTTTCCCCAGCCTCCCATTAAAATGGCACCCAGTGTGAGATGAAAAGCTGATGAAGTAAGCCTCAGGGAGTAGGCGCAGGAGTCCCCTGAACTCCAAATGTCTACTGGAAATGGTTCCATGACCATGACCAAAAATATTCAAAGCATCGTCAAGCGACTTGAAATACTACTTAACAGTCATAGGCAAAATTCTCCCCTGGCCAAACCTTACTCGGTTCCTATTTCTTTTCAGTTATCTTAGGAGGGCGATACTCCGTGTGTTTATTGAATAAGTGATTTCCTGAAAGCACAGTAAATTATGCCTTTGATGCTAACCAAGAGTTACCCACAGAGCCGTCATCTCAGCAAGCAAAATAAGATACGTTTTACGTAAATATTTTTCTCGGACCACATTCATTTGGGTCTTGGTCCTTCTGCCTCTGTTATCAACATGGAAATGGGCAGGGGGTCCTCCAAGTCATTTTAAAATGTTACAATCACTGCTTTCAAAGCTCAAGGAGGTACAGTTAGCCAAATGTCTACACTTCTCATTTATGAAGGAGGTATATGTAAGCAGTCACAGGTAGCGACTATCTTTTCTAATTTTCCCAGCATGGAATCATTGTTTCTATAAGACACTTGCATCTTTCTGACGAGTTCTGGGAAATCAGTAGGGAAATTCCGCTCTGATTTGCTGACCAGGACCCTGTTCTAAATTTGTTTCTCATACATCTTTCTCTGCTCACTGCTTCCGTGCTGAGTCCCTTTTCCCACGGTCTAAACTGGTATAGATAGCTTCGTGGTTTCTTTTTCCTTTTTTTTTTTTTTTTTTTTGCTAGGAATGTGCTAGCAAGCGTATATGTTTATGTATGAGTGTGTACTCACTGATGTGCAGATGTGGGTGCCAGGCATACACACTGGCTGTCTTCCTCCCGTGACATTGTTGTTGTTTTATTTTATCTGATACACGCAGGCTACTAATTCTCCCTTCAGATGTGTGTCACCAGCAGGCCTTAGGGATCTTCCCGCCTCATCTCCTCAGAGCTGGCATCACAGGCACTCAGTGGTACTTCTAGGTGTACCCTTCCTCTAAAATCTCTGGCCATTTATATACCTAATGATAAATTGACTTTTTAATTAATTGCACACCCATTGCCCTGGTTCATATGTCTGGCATAACTGGTGAACTTTAATTTCCACAGCTGAACACAATCAATTGGGTTTCTAACCACTGCCTGTAAGTAGGGCCAGATCTGGAAAGGAATCATACTGTAGACCCATTGACTTAACTGAGCAGAGCTGATCCTCAAAGTGCATTGCATAGAGAGACGTGCACATCACACAGGTAAAGGAACACCAGACACTTTGCATTCCTAAATATCTCTGTATCAGTGTTCTTACCTTAGGATAAATAGGATTGCTGGAGTTAGTGGACAGCAAGTAAAAATACAGGGCACAGGACTTTATGTATAAAGGCATTTGGGAAGAAGGCCCATGGAAGGCTCATGGACAGATAAAAGGGGACCAGAGACCTTTGGGTACCTGCATAGCATGGTAAGGAAAGAGAGCAGAAAAGGAAAGAGAACACTTCACTCTTCCTAGCTTTCCAAAGCATCTGTCTCTGCAAAGTCTAACACTGGTTCCTTGACCCGAGGACAAGAACCAGGGGCCATCCTCCAAGCCAGATAAACACACTCTACTGAACTGTCTAAGAGAGAGGCACTCTCATTCTGCTGTTTATTAATTCTCCTGCACACAGCAGGCTAGACAGAAGAGGGAAGCGTCAGCATGGGCATCCTCAGCATCACTACAAACATCTCACGTTCAGGACGCAGTCCCTGGGAGAGCCTCTTGGCCCTCGTGGAAAAGATATTTTGCTGAAACCCAAAGGACCAGGCTACCTGCCTGCCTCTGGTATTAGTTTCTGTCATTTTGGATGGGGTGACTATTTAATGCCCCTTTGTCTCAGTTTCTTCAATTCTCACATGAGATTTCATCAGATGATTGGTAAATACCTCCTAGCTCTAAATTCTATACCTCTCAGTGCTGGCATCCAAATCCCTCATCAGTTACCAAATGGTTCCATGCTTTAGGCAAGTCCTTTAATACTCTGTGCCACCATTTAACCTTGGGAGTTTTTGGATATCGTTACGGCTTTAGCTTCAGTACCCAGCCTAGGGATAAAACACCAGTACTAATCTCGTGCCCGTGCTATCTATGTGCGTTACACTGGTGTAATTGCTTGATGCCTTCTACCCCGTCTGGGGGTCAGGATAATTGAGAAGGGCTTCAGCATCTCTAGGAAAAAGTCCCTGTCATAAATCTCTTCTTATAATCATTCTGTAGAACTGGCATTTTTTTTCCCAGCTCAAATAATTTTTGGAGGAAGATTCACAGCATTTAAGAGTATCAGGACTGAGTGCAGTGTGATCCTAAGCTTCTACCTGGGGCTTCCTATAATTTGCCCATTGGAGGTTTTGGAGAATCATTACATCTGACCTATACGTAAATAATAGAGACCATAAGAGGGTAAGCGTGATTGAGCTGCCTGAAAATGAAGCACGCTGCTGCCCATTCATTATGCTGTCTGTACCAACGGCAGCAGACTGGGTGGGAAATGATGTCAGTGAGAACTCTTGACAGCTATAATTGGGGACCGTTGCTTTCATTCTGAAGGGCTGATGATCTAGTGTGCCTTTTAATTTGTTTTAAAATAAAAGTCACTTGTCAATGAGAATAAGTTGCATCTGTTGTATTTAAAGGCATCTGTTCCTTTTAATAGAAAATAGATAAAAGCGAGATAAAAAACCTTTTTAACTAGGTATAAAAGACGTGCGGTTGCTTTAGCAGCAGTTATTTTTGTTTCTGTGTCTTTATCAAATGTGCCTAACACATAACATAGGAAAATATAGAGAGCTAAAAAATAATGCTATTGTCACAAATCAAAAAAATATTTAAAATCATAGATTTCAAACTGCGGTGTATCTAATGCTATTCTTTATCATTTGAACCGTTTGTCTTTGTACATGGGTAAGGGATGATACTGCTCTCCAGTGGGATATTGGCTATGCCCACTGACTTCTTTTTTCTAGTCCAGCTTGGGCAGACAGCAGTGCTGTGAACATCGGGCAGGAAACAGTAAAGGACACTGCACGTTGGTCAGCTGTTAACAATAATGGTATGAAACTTGCAGGCAAATGGATGGAACTAGAAAAAAAATCATCCCCAGTGAGGTAACCCAGATCCAGAAAGACAAACACGGTACGTACTCATAAACAGACATTAGCTGTAGATTAAAGGATATTCATACCACAGTCCACATACCCTGGCAGGCTAAGTAACAAGGAGGGCTCACAGAAGGAGCGCAAGGCTGTTACATATTTTATGATACATAAGACCTTCTCTCCCCCTACAGAAGTTCTTTCTCTGGGTAAAATGCCAGAAGTGTTGCAGACGAGACACCCTGACTTGGATAAGAATAACTAATGACCATTCAACAGGAGACTGAAGTCAGACAAATGACTAAGGCTAGCCAGCTTTTTTGTTACTCTAAGTACCCAGGTGTAAATGGCTCCAAATTGTACCACTCAAGAAAGGAGCTTGCTTAATGGTATTAATGCTGCCTAGGAGCTGTGTGATTGCGCTGAACTCTGACACAGATTCAATCTGTGGAATAAAGACCTGTAAAGAATCCAGAGGAATTGTACTCACTGAAAGAAATCTTGGCTCATGAAATAACTTACAAATAGTGTGAGTGAGTGTGTGTGTGTGTGTGTGTGTGTGTGTGTGTGTGTACGTAACTCTTTTATCAGAGAAGTATAATTTGTTAATTTGGAGGCCTCTAGGAATCATGGTCTGCTGTTCATCCAGAAGAATAAAACTAGAAACAAGTACATCGACAAAGAAAAAAATTAGGCATAACTATAATCTAGAAGCTACAAATAAAGCATATATCCACAGGGAAGGCCCAGAAGGGTGTGGCCACTTAGACAAGACATTTGAAAGCATGATGCATTTGTATTCGTGAGTATCTGTAGTCCCCTAGTTAGTTGCTTTAATCTACATGTATGTGATAAGAGGTTTAAACATTTGTTTAAATTGTATTTATATCTCAACTGAATTCAGTGCCTTACTACAGGTGCTTAAAGATATCCTGTGGTGTTGGAGTTTAGGGGAAAATATGGAACCTGGTTTTATGTACTAATGGGTAGTGTAAAACAATTTTTAAAATTTCCCTTTTTGGTAATGATCTAACAGATATTCAAATAAAATGAAGTCAGATTGACTATAAAAGGGCACTGGAGCATGAGATGGGAGAGTAGAGCTAGCCTAGGCTAACATGTCTATGAAATGCTTATCACTGTAGGATTCAGTAGAGAGGATACAGAGAGAAACCTGAGAGAGAATGCCCAAGTAACGGTAGCTAGCATGGTAGGGATGAGAAAACTCACACCGAGTTTATATTTAGAAACGATTTGATGGGTGAGACACAACCGATTCTTTTTTTAAAAAATAAACAATGACAAATCGAAAAGGCAAAGTAACACGGAGCTGAAGCGAAATACTTTCATTACCTCACTCCTTTCTTCACTGAATGTTGTCTGCTCATCCCCCCCTGGCTCCTTTAGCAGATCAATGGAATTGCCGTGGAAATCTTCCAAATTTGAATTCACCTTTGGAACATCTCCCTGCTGTACAAAGCAAGTTTAGTGAGACTGAGAGCCAGGAATGTTGGAGAAATAATGCCATATGCTAACCACTCAGAAAAAAAAAATAAGTCAACAGCAACTTTTCAGTAAATGCATCCCACAAGAGACCAATGTTCTCCCTTCAAGCTCCCAACTCTCCTCTTGCTCAGCCCTTTGGTAAAGCTCATTGCCAGTAAAACCAACTGTTCAAAGACCCTGGGAAGGATGAAGTGACTGTTACCATAGGAGGCTCCTACAAGCACACTCTCTGGAGATGGGAATCACTGTGTAGGACAGGTTAAGCCATTAGGAAGCTGAAGAGCATCCAGGAGGAAGAGCTGATGAGGTCTCTAGAGGAGAATAAAGAGGAGAGCCCGAGAATCCACACAAGCAAACTGGAAGAATATTGAAAAAGAGGAAGGAAGCAGAAGAGTGGGGAACACAGGCTATCTCCTGTGAGTATTACTTCTTCCTGCATTTTATGAGGCTCAGCTTTCGTCACAGAGGTAGTGGGGCTTTACAAACCGGCAGGGGGCAGTACAAGGGCCAAGTGTATGTGAGGAGAAATGGAGGCACGGGTGCCCTGAGTGAAGGAGCACACAGTTTTTAAACAATGTTTGCATAATAGTAGAAGATTGTCGTGTGTTATGGAGACAGGCACACTCCCCAAAGTGCACATTACACTTGCTCAGAGCATGTGGGGATAACCGACTGGGGAAATTCAGCTTTGAATCTCTACTCTAAAATGAAACTGGTTTGTATTACTAGATGAGCCACTCAGCACTGATTCACACTTGGAATCTAAACCACATTGACAGCTGTTGTGGAAAGAATTCTAGGTGTTAAATTAGATGTAACTTCAAATTCCAGATCTACCCCCAGTGACTGTTAAGACTCAGGGACTTCTAATCTCTTTGGACCCATATCTTCCTTCATAGAACACGCTTTTAATCCCCAGCCTAGGGAGGCAGAAGCACTTGGATCTCTGAGTTTGAGGTCAGCTTAGTCGACATGGTGAGTTCCAAGATAGCCAAGGGTTCTATAGTGAGACTCTGTCATAAACAGACAACACCGGAAAACAGAAAATATCAAACAAAGAAGATATTATCTCCATCTGGAGGTTCCTTGGAGCCTTAATAAGTATGCAAAAGTATCAAACTGGTACACAAACAGCAGTGGATTTTTTTTATCACTATTTTATCCTTTTCATTTTGTGCATATCTTTTTAATAGCTCCCACGTATGAAGGGTTGGGGCCCTCAGAAATGCATTAGTGACTTTGTAAAAGAGATTTAAGAGTCCCTTTGCCCTCAGACTGCATAAATTTTGAATGAGGTGACTATAGGGAAGCAGAATCCCCAATGGTTAAACCACCTTCGTCTTGACATCAGACTTACTAACCTCTGGAGTGGTGAGGAACACATTTCTGTTGCCTATGCACCACCAGGTGTATAGTATTTGACAGAGCAGCTGAAACAGACTGAGGCAGAAGAGAAAGAGCACAAGTGTTACGGGTGAGTAGCAAGGGAGGAATAGGGAAGACTTGTGTAGAGAAGGGGATATTTCTATTTAACTTTCAGTATGGATAAGATTTGAATAACCAGAGGGTCATGTGTTTGAAGTAAAAGTCTAGTACTAGAAACACTAAGGAAGGTGAGACAGGAACCTGCAATGAATGTAGAAGCAATGGAGAAGGTGAAAGGTTACAAAACCATAGACAGGTCATGTAGCCAAGGGCTTTTAACATAAAGGGACAGGAGCCCAGCAATAGTTAGGAAGGGGAATCAAACAAGATATAGAATCAAGGGACTTACAAGTAGGATGAAGAGTATCTGTATACCAGAATGGAAAGAACAAAACAGGAATATAATCCTAACCGAAGGGAATATCCAAGGCATAGAAAACGAGAGATTAGAGGCAGGTTACAGAGGTTACAGAAACAGCTCTTCCAAGGTCAGAGCCATGGAAATGAAGGATGGCAAGGAACAGCATTTGGAAAGACAAGATTTTACTAAGCTGAAGATGCATAATACAAAGGAGGGTACTGTAGATGGTGGCCCGCAGGGTCAGAGAAAGAAGGATTTTCAACTTACACATGTGTGTAACGGAGAATGGTTTGAAGTAGAGGTAGAATGTTCACAAAGATAATGTAAGATCTGTAACTTCGTCACACCTTACTAGTGTTTTTGCAATTGTAAAATATTTATAAAAAGTCATTTTGGATATAGATTAGAAACAGTAGAATTTCAATTAAATTTTGAAATCCATGTTGGAGAATGTATGTGTCCATAATACAGAATACAGCAAAAGCATGAAAAATCCAAGCACAAAGACGTTCACTAAAGTGCGATGAAAAATAATGGTGGAAAGAAAATAAGTTGACAAATCTCGATGCTTCACAGAAGGGAACTGTGACTTGGTTATGTAACTGCTGAGTTAACATTCCTCCAGATTATCTAAATTGAATCAACGCTCAAGTTTATGACATGGAAAAATCATAAAACTCTTTGCCATGAAATATATAACTCTACCAGAACTGTAAGTTCACTAGTAGGCATGAACCACAGCAATGATACACCCAGTAACAGTGAATAGTTTCACAGCCAACCCTTGGGGCCACTGTGGTGTCCATTTAGGGGCTTAGAAAATCTAGTCCCATAGAGATTAAATGATTTACCAAGTTGTAACTCAAGGGTATTCCAAGACAACTGAGTTCTGATGTAGAACCTACCCTCTTGGTGACACAGTTATTACCCTACTATGTTCTGATGTAGAGCCTACATGCTTGGTGACGTGGCTATTCCCATACTGAGTTCTCATGTAAAACCTACATTCTTTTTTTTTTTTTTGTAGCTGGGGACCGAACCCAGGGCCTTGTGCTTGCTAGGCAAGCGCTCTACCACAGAGCTAAATCCCCAACCCCAAAACCTACATTCTTGGTGACATAGCTATTACCCTAAACCAGCTCACCTCGTTCAGTTGTCAAGGCAGCATCAATCAAAACATTTCAGAGCATAACAGCATTTTTCCATTAGTTGGTGTCTGTCCATCATAGCCATCATAAGTATTTACCCTGTTTTTACGTATCATATTATTTTAATTCCATGAAGGTTGGGATGGTTAGCTTACTCCTTCCTTAGTACTAAATGCTCAACAAAAACAGTACCTCAACATTAGTGTTATTTTCTTTGGTGCCATAATCTGGAGGAAGAAAACTATCACCTCTATTGTTTATTAATATAAACGCGAGACTCCTTAATATAAACTTTGGTTTTAACGGCACACCATTTATCGTCTGGGTTACGACCCATGGAAATGTAAGCGAGACACCTTAATTGTGTTTAGCCCTCATTCCCAGCAACATTTTTCTCTGGAGTGATGGAAAGAAACAGGATTATTTATCACAACCCCCCAGATAATTATGTTAGAATGCTGTGGGACAAATGTGCACATTGTGTCTCTTGAGAACTTGTAGTAGAACATCCCTGTACCAGAAGACAGTTGATTAACACATTTTCATTTATATCACCTGATAATGCATATTCTGGAAAGAGGAAATTACCATCAGTTTTTCTTTAAGTTCCACGAGAGACCCACATAATTCAGTAATAGATTCAAGAATCTCCTTGTGTCTTGTGACAATTTTCTCAGCGTATTTCTGCCCCTCTTCCAAACCTGGGAAGAAGCAAAGATAAGCCCAAATGTAAAGGGAATTCTTAACGAGAAAATAGAAAAAAAAATGGATGCTAATTCATCTCCTATGTGTCTTTTGTAAATGCTGGTGGATAACAATCTTCTAGGAAGCACACACTGAACAGAACTCAGTGAATGCAGGCACTTTTAAAAGCCAAGTGTCGTTTAGATATATTTGGATATGGGGTTGTGGGGTAGGGAGGATGAAGGTGAGACATGGTCTTAAATTAACTAATATATATATATATATATATATATATATATATAATCTTAATTTCCTTGATTCTGGCATTATAGGTATGCACCATCAATGTCCAGCTTGTGGTTTGATTAGGAAATATCAATGTCAGCCTTGCATGTTGAAGGCTTGGTCCTCAATGCTATGCTCAGAGATGGAACATTTTTCTTTTTTTGGAAAGGATCCAGTGACATCTGACAGAATCAATGGACTCATTTGTTGATCAGTTAGTAACTGAATTGACCATTGAGAGGTAGCAGATCCTGTGGAAAGTGGGGAGGATCAGAGGAAATGAGCTGCCTTGGAAGAAGTATCTTGTAAGGCTTTTCTTTGTCACTTCCTGTTTTCTGGATGCTGTAAAGTGAGAGAAGCCTTTTCTGCTACACATTCTTGTTGCCAAACATTATACCTAACCCAACCCAAAGAAGTGGAACAAGCCAAGCATGGAGTGACAGCTCTGAAACTCTGAGCCAGCTATACAGTAGTGGAAAACTCGCTAACCCAGGAGTTCTAAAATAAGGAGTGCATTTGCTGCACCACTGCCACTTGTATGAAGCCTAAATAATGACACTGTACTAGTGCCTTTAAGACACAGCGCTGATCACAGTTTCCTCAGGGCATTCGGAAATGTTCCACCACTTGGAGAACATGCATTTCCCAGGATGGCATTCAAGGCCCTCCATCATCTGGTTTGAACCTGTCTGCCACAGATGTGTGTAATTTTAATTCTCTGAAATATTTTAATTCAAGGCCAAGATGAGACAGTAAATCTATGCTCAAAAATTCCTACATATCTTTATCTCCCGCATCTCTCTATCTCTATCCGTACTCTCTGTCTATCATCTCTATATTTATCATATCATATCATATCTATCTATCTATCTATCTATCTATCTATCTATCTATCATCAATCATCTATCTTATATAGTAGAGGAATGGGCCTCGACTAACATTTTTCCCCAGGTTATGAGTTAGAAAAATCAATTTGAAATGGATTGAAGAATCCATTGCAAGACCTGGAATGTTAAAACTACTAGGAGAAAACACAAGGAATGTGGATCTGAGTGGGGGTTTTCCGGTGAGACTGAAAATCCAGGGAATAAAAGCAAGCATAGGTATGTGGGAGTGTCTCAGAGAAAAAGGCTCTGCAGAGTGAGACATAGGACAACTCACTGAGGCACTGTCGCTGTGCAGAGTGGGAGACAGGGTTGGCCTCTGGTTCACATTTGATGAGGGGTCTGAATCCAAAAGAACCCAGGCAACCCATAGGCATGTCCCCTCAAGACCAATCCGAAAGCCAGTGATAGCCGGAAACACTCACTTCTCATTCTGGGCCATGGATGTAAAAGGAACCAAGTGCTTGTTTAATACCTGTGAGTCCCTGTCCTGGTTCTCTTACTGTTGCTTTGGGGAGATATTAGCCAAAGGCAACCTGAGGAGGAAACGATCTATTTTAGCTTATTGTTTACAATCCATCATCGAGAGAAGCCAAGGGAAGAACTCAAGACATGAACCGAATCAGAGACCATAAAGGAATGTCACTGTCAAGCTTCCATGCTTAGCTTGCTCCATCACTTTTCTTATATAACTCAGCCTCGCCTGCTCAGGAATGGCACTACCCACGGTGAGCTTGGCATCCTCACGTCAATCAGCAAAAATGTCCCACAGACATGCCTACGGGCCAATCCAACAGAGGCAATTATTACTGAGATTTCCTCTTGCCAAGCATGTCTAGGTTTGTGTTAAACTGACAAAACTAACCATGACAGGTCCCAAATTCAATCCCGAACACCAGTAACAGAAGCTAAAAGTCACACATACAACAAAAGATGAGCGTTTGCAATTCGGTGACTTCTAGGCCTAGTCATGTTTCTTGGCTGTAGGAGCCGTACCTTCTTAGTTATTCATAAACAGTGCAGATACTTCCTGAGGCCTAGTAGGCATAGCAGGCACTCACCATTAATGTTTGAGATAAATTTATCTGCATTAAAAGTTTGGATTCTGACTGCTCAGACAGCTGAGCAGGGACAGGCATTTGCTTTCAAGCCCGGTGACCTGTGTTAGAGCACTGAGCTCGACATGGTGTTGTGAGAGGACTGCCTCCCACAGGTGACCTCTGACCTCTATGCAGTCACTGTGGCGTCTATCTCTCTACCCCACCCAAAATAAATGCAAAATCTTAGTGTTCAGGGTTCAGTGATGTTTTAGTTGTCTGCACGACCTTATTTTATATCCCCAGAGTGACTGTGTAATGCAGTTGGAAAAGACGTATAGCCTCGTGGTCTGTTGGGATGTCTCAGTGAATGAAGGTGCTTGTTGCCAAACCCTAGTGACCCGAGTTCAATTCCCAGGACTCACATGGTGGAAGGAAAGAGCTAATTCTGCAGTTTGTCCTCTGACTTCTAAATGCTCTGTAATCTACACACACACACACACGCACACACACATACACACACACACACACACACACACTTATACACACAGAGGCATAAAATAAATAAATAAAATATTTTACAAGGTTGCAGAGTCCATAATAATATGTGTGTGAAAACTCATAGAATTCATATTTCAATCATAGTATTCAATTATTCCTTTATTCCTGCAACAGTTATTGAGCCTTTAGTATATACTATGATGCTCAAGTTAACAGGCAAGGTTTTGTGTTTCATGGAGATTACATTCCAATGGGGGTAATCCAAACAATGACTAAAGAATGCATATACCAGTTAGTAATTAGAGTCAGAATACCCAAAAGACAGGACACAGAACTCTGCTAAGTATAGAAAATTGTAACTTTTATAGGGTCTTTGTAAGTACTTACCTTGTCTTGACATTGAACAGGCCCTGTTTGTAATACAGCATATTATATTCTTTTCCTTGGTAGCACGGAAAACAGACAAAGGAGTGTCTATACTATCAGGTATGAAATAGAGACAGACATCTGCAGTGCAAGGGATGCCCTTCAGACTTCCCCTTAGAGCACTTACATAACAGCAAGAGAGAGAGAGAGAGAGAGAGAGAGAGAGAGAGAGAGAGAGAGAGAGAGAGAGAGATCTGTTTCTTCTCATTAGCTTTCCAGCTAATATTTTAGTGTTTGTGTATTGCTACTATGTTTCCTTTGGAAAATAATAAACAATTTGTTCTCAAGAATTGCCCATTAGGCAGCGCAGTGCATCCTGCTAGGCATTTTGCGTCTGTCTGGGAGTAGGGCAACATACTGCAGACTGAACGTCTGCCTGGGGCAGCTCTGGGAAGCCAGAGGATGCTTTCTGAACAACCTTCTAATGTCTTGCTCTGGGCTGCCTTGGCCTGGTCCCTGAGGATCTCGCTTCAGAGGAGTCCCATCAGAGACTCCATGGAACTGCTCTCTTAGCATTGTTGCCACCAAGGGACTTCTTTTATGAAGAAGTTTCTTCTACTCTCTCCTCATAATGTAGGAGAAGAAAGCCATGAGGCGACAGAGTTCTGGCGACGAGTTCTCTTGTGTGTTTAGGGAGAGTTCTCTAGTCATTTCTCAAGTCCACAAATCTAATTTCATGGGAACAAGAGGACCGAAAACCCTAGGGGAAGCTTTGCACCAGCGTCACAGAATCTTTGTATGCTCACTTAGGGGACATTATACTCTGTGTCTATAGAGTGTGGTCCTGGTTCTGAGAATAGAAAGGATAGACCACAAAGCGAATAGGGAAGGAGAGCTGATACCAAGAAAGTTTAAAACCAGGCTTCATCTCCTGCTGTGGGGAGAACAGTAGGGAACCTATTCCCTACTGCTTACTTTTGCTAGATGTAGAACAGAGCCTGAGACTTTTCTCAGCCTAGGTGGGGATAGGGAGGGCTTTGATCTGCTTCCTGCTGGATCAGGTTCAGAATAGATTTGTTCAGCGGCAAATCACTGTCACACAGATGCTCAGAATGCTCACCATATAGTCGCTGCGCAAGGTTGATGACCTCCTGAATCCTTTCTTCTTGCTGGGGCACTGAGGGAGTAACAAACTTCTGGAACTGCCTGTGGAGGATGTCTACAGCTTCCCTTGTTTGGCACTCCATGGAATACTTCCCAACTCTTACCACAGTGGCACTAGCATCCTCATACCAAAAGTTACACTAGATTCAAACGGAAGAAAGCAGAGTAAAGAGACCTGTCCTTCTGAAGTTCTTCACACGCACCAAGGATGCTTCAGATCTTGATTTTTCTCAAACTTCATGCTCATGTAGTCTTTAAACTTTCCAAGTCATGTTAAAGAAAATATCAGCACACAGTCATAACTATTTTCACATGTACCAGGGCACATATTTTAAAAGTATAAAGGAATACGCACAAGAAAATTCAGAATGCAAAAGTATAGAAACAGCTTTGATTCTCTTGCCTTCCTAGATTTATCTAAAATACAGTTCTTAAGACACCATTGTACACTTTTAAGAGCAAGCAGCAAAACCGTCTGCTCTCTAAAAAGAATAAAGACACTGGGTGAACAACACTCAAAATTTAGTATAATCAACAAACACTGCTAGTAATCCACAAGGAAATTTTTTCTTAGCAATATTCTAATGATATATTTTCTTTTAAGAATGAAATTTAGATACGGATCAAGGAATTATCATCCAAAGAATAGAATTCTACCTTCATGAAATAAACCTAGACATTATTTTGAAGTACAGTGGAGGTATGAAGAATTTTCTCTAAAAAAAAAAAAAAAAAAAAAAAAAGTAACCGTGACAGGAGGAATGTCTGCCCCAGGCCAGTGGCATTTGTGCTGGGTAAAAAAAAATAGCAAAACAGTACTCTGTGAAAAGCTAGCATTAAGTAAGTGCCAAGGTGCTTCAGCAGCCCTGTTACACCATTTTTCACAGAATAATCAGATCATTCATGATGTGGGGTTAAGTCCAAACACTCAACTGTATTAACTGTAAAGAGAGTCTGTATGTCAGAATAGGCGACAAAGAACACACAAGGCTCTCAGGTGTTGTTTCTCTGATATAAAATGTGAGGCAACGACCTGATCCTGTAGTTTAGGTGGAATGCCACTGTCCCCTTGCAGTAACAAAGGTTACAAGACCAGTAGTGGAGCACCTGAGATTCCCCAGTCTCGGGTTATTCTGAAGTGCTTTCAAATGTTGTGACATTAAGTATACTGCTTGAGTATTGGAACAGCTTTCTACCAGTGGCTGTGATATCAGGGGTTAGACAGTTTGAATAGAGGTTATGAAGAAAATGGAAACTCTTATGGTACTGGGAGGAGTAAATTAACCAGCGCTTTCTCAAGAGCCACTGGACAAGTGCAGAATAACAAAAGCCTTGTGCCGTCCATCGCCTCTGACCTGACAGTTCAACTTCAAGGAATTTCCTTAAATCAATAACAAAGAGGAACACGACCAGGGCTGTCATGAGAGCATAACCAATACTGCATTTATTGTTTAAAAGAAGCAAGATTTTTTTTCCTGAAACGGTGTCTTACTATAGAGGCTAAACTGTACCTGAGCTTGCAAACCCCCCTCTGCCTCCAGCTACTGGGAGCACACCATGCTCAGGACAAGGTACTTTCTGAAGCGATGTTATGGCAAGAATAGAATTACAACAAGAAGAAAATACCTCTTCTATTACTTCCTGGAGATGCTCAGTCAGGTCCAAATTCATCTTGTAATCTGTCACAACTTTGTCAAAGTCATCGACGTGCTTTTTCAAATCCTCCACGGCTTCCACAAGGATGTTAGCTTTATTACTTGGATAACTTAAGACTGAATCAGATGTCTTTTTATTAACCTTTTCCATTTTCTTCCTTAAAGCCTATATGTGGGGGTAAAGAAGGTTTTAACAGGAAATTGTATATTACTTATGGTGCTAGTGGCAAGACAGAATAACTTGAGAAAACTTGTTGCCTCCACCATTTTGATATCTTAAAATTATAATCACTGTAAAGGTACTTTGGAAAAATAGGTTTTCTCCAAGATATTTTATCCAGTCAGTATTTATAAGAAGCCTAATAACCTAGATCATCTAGATCATGTGTGTGTCTGTGTGTGTGTGTGTGCGTGTTTATGTGTTTGTGTGTGCATGTTTGTGTATTTGTGTGTGTGCATGTTTATGTGTGTTTGTGTGTGTGTGTGTGTGTGTGTGTGTGTGTGTGTGTGTGTGTGTGTGTGTATTGGGATCTCTGGAATCTATGGTAGACACTCTGGGCATGAGTGGGGACAAGGAAGGAAAGAGGGTAGGGGGCATGAGAGAGACATGTGTACACATGCATGAACAAGTTATAAGAAGCATGGAAACACACAGACCTGTGTGCTTGGCAGAAACCATTCCAGTGCTAACTCAGCACATACATTTCAACATGCATCACTGGTGCTAGGTTACAGACATGAAGCTAGAAGCTCTGATGTATTCTTGCAGCCAGCCAGGGCAAGCACACATGCTAGTGGTCATGGCAATAGTCAAATGCAGGGGACTGGAATGTTTTTGGAATAAAGCATGAGATTATAGTTCTCACCTGGTTTAAATGATACACAACATTCACATGCACTAAAATATACATGGTACCCCCCAGAGTTCACACATTTCTTTTGTTTTTTTTTTTTTGTTTGTGTGTGTCAGCAAGAAATTTGAAAAGTGAGTAAGCTAGAAAGCTTTCAGAATGGCACTGTGCTTGATTGCATGCGATAAAAACTGTTCTCTGGGTAGAATGCTGCCATGTATTACTCTATGAACACTCTCCTGTCCATCTGTTTAAAATCAGCATCGCATGACTGGATACCAAGCAAATAACCAAAACCTTTCCAGGAAAGCCAACTCTGAATTATAGAGACTAATGCTGTTGTTTTTAAAGGGATAATGAGATAAATCATCATTTCCTACAAGAAGTCAAATTTTTATAAAATTAGAAAACTACTCTTCTCATGTTGAGAACTATAGTTATGCCTGGACTGCAATTATTTTGCACTAATTGTAGAAATTACACATATACACATTGACATGCATGCATATGTGTATGCACGCACACACACATACACACATGTGCATGCATACATGCACATGTGCACGCACACACATACACACATGCGCACACACACATACATACATGTGCATGCACACATACACGTGCACGCACACACATATACACACGTGCACACACGCACACACAAACACACGTGCACACACACATGCACATACACACACATACACACACACACACACACACACACACACACACACACACTACTTTCTCATTACCTGAATTTTGTCAGCATATGTTTCCACTTGTTGGATTTGATATTGAAGAGTCTTTAAGTTTCGAGATTTCTCATTTTTCTTGGAGTAATTAAACTTCAGATTGTTGAATTTCTTTTTTATATCTTTGAATGACTCTTTGAGCTATAATTTAATAAACATAAAATTATCATCCCCTTAAAATTAGAAAGTCAATATTCATTTGTTTGAATCAAAATAGCTAAACATTTTCAAATTCATCATCTTAAAAATGTGTTCAGAATAATTTCAGTCAAACCCAAATCTTTATGTGGACACCCATCCTTCAATGAGAGTAATTTCTGGTGTATGATTTTTAATTGAGTACAGCCATCTCATTGGTTGCTAAACAAGAAAGTGTCTAACATCTTGAACACAAACTTTTGCCAACTCAAATTTTCTTATTTGTATCTTCGGTATAAATGTTGACACTCGTTCTACTTTATGCAGGCTACTACTGTCCCAGATCTTTCCATGTCACAGTACTCTCTCACAGTCATTATGTATAAAAAAGTTATTAAGGCTCCAAGGAGCTTCATGATGAAGAGGTCAGTGAGAGATTTGACGGTTAGAATATTTAGTACAGTATGTGAGATTTAGTGAGAAATGAATTTTATTTGCCCAGCTAAAGTTATTTCCACGAGCAAAATTTAGATAGCTTTACTTCTTTTAATGTAGACTATTAACTCTGAAAATACAAACAAACAAATTAAAAAAACCCAAAACCAGAGTCACTGCCACCAAGGGCAATGTTGATTGGTCCAGGCAGGTCATATTACGAAGGTCTTACAAACAGTTCATCTTTACCAGTGCACTAAGATTCTAAGCAACCTGGTACTTTTAGACATTCCACTTTCTGTTGCTTCTACATATGCATGAGGGCTAAGTACCCTTCCAGGCAACTCTCACTTTATATTATCAGCAAAAGGGAGCACAAAGAAAACATAAACCTAAGATTATATGGGGACTTTTACAGCAAGAAGGAATCATGTCATGCCTGATAAATCTGAATGATGGAAAGAAAAGTTAGAGATACATTAAAATTCTTTTCAATGACAGCAAACAAATTACCAGAGAGTGTATAAAAGCCGTGCACACGTTACACCTTAGGTTCATAATATAGAAAAATACATCTGCCCTAGAAAATGTATTTCTCAAATGCTCACTCCAAAGTTTCCACGGTGTGAAAATAAAACATTGATTTTACCCTTAGCTGTTCTTGGAATAAACCATCAGCAAGGCCCTGGCAGATCTGACTATGGAGAAATTATTATACAATTTTTTTCATAGAATATCCATATACTCAACCCATATTGATTTTTTTTACTTAGAAAATGACATTGCTGAATATTAGTTTTACACTATGGACAGAACCAAGAACGGAGATGATATAAACCATTTTAACAGATAAGTCAACGATGTCCAGAAAGAGTGGAAAAGGCTATAACTTCAGACTTTGAAAACGACTTCTATATCAGAAGACCAGGAAATATTTAAAATGTTCTATTAAGTTGGTATAGTTATGAAATAGCTATTAAATACATATCTACATTCTGTGACACTTGATGTTTTAATGCACATATGTTAATTCCAGCAGGAAGGGACAAATGAAATGCCATTTATGATACTCAAATATAAAGAAACTATTCCTGAGTTGTTAATAGAAAACCGAGGTAAGATATTTTATATCCCTTATTTTCAGTCTACAACTATAAATTACTAAATGCCATATCTGAGGCAGCCAGAGATTGCTATTTTAAAAGTCCTTCAGTGGCAAGTTACTGTTTAACTGTATAGATATGTTGTTTGAGATGATTACAAACTTGTGCTGATGGAGAATGCCTCCGCTGCACTCTAAGGTGTATGTACGAAACACCCTTGAGCAGCACAGATAAAGTGGTTAAGATCGTCAGAGTAATGTTACAAATGGTGCCATCATTAACAACCAAGTTATTTAGTGTGTGAGAGTGCTTGCCTAGAATCCCAGTACTTCGTTGCAGAAGGAGGATAACAAATCCAAGGACAATCTAGATTACAGAGTGAAAATGGTCAAAAAAAAAAAGAAAGGAAGGAAGGAAGGAGGAGGAGGAGAAGGAGGAGGAGAGGAGGAGGGGAGGAGGGAGGGGAGGAGAGGAGGGGAGGGGGGAGGAAGGGGAGGAGAAGAAAGAGAAGAGAAGAAAGAGAAGAAAGAGAAGAAGAAGAAGAAAAGACAAAGACAGGAAAAAGGTTTGGGGATGGCTCAGTGGTTCCAGTTTGATGCACAAGTATGAGAGCCAGTGTTCAGATCCCCAGGAACCATGTAAAACCAAGCACAGTGAGATGTGTCTGTAATCCCAATCTGTAACACTGAGATTAGTCTCTGGGAGGCAGAGACAGTTCCCAGAAGCTCAAAAAAAAGACTGTTGCAAACAAGGTACAAAGTCATACAAGGTCGGGTTGGATTTAGCTCAGTGGTAGCGCTTGCTAGGAAGCGCAAAGGTGCCCTGGGTTCGGTCCCCAGCTCGAAAAAAAAACCAAAAAAAAAAAAAAAAAAAGTCATACAAGGTCATACAAGGCTCCCATGCATACGATGTACTATGCCAGATCTGTACACACATACACAAACATGCACTCATGTATATATATATGTATATATATATGTGTATATATATCATAGACACACAAAATTGAATTCAATGAAATAATACATAAAATAAACATTACAAAAGGAACTAAGGTGTTCAGTCACTGACAATTATACACTGGAAGACACTACTTTGCACCTTACCTATTTACTGAATTGTGTTACTGTTATTGATCAGTCTAGAGAAAGAAAGAGAGGCTCTACCATCAACTTGATAGCCAAAGGGTTTTATCTGCTTTTTCAACCAGGAAGGCTTACCGTCTACTTGAATGCTTGCATGAGCAGTGTAGGGAGACAGATCTCTAACACTTTCCTTCTAAACCATGCACATTTTTAGTTTACACTGACTTTAGAAATATCTGACTTATGCCTGGTAAGAACGACTTCATTTCTGCATGACCAGCATGCATGCATTTCCACGGAAGGTGATCTAGAAGGCGAACGAATGCCCGTGGTGCTATGGGTATGTGAAACAGGATAGCTTCACTCTGACACATGAGCTCGCACCACGGAGTTGCTGGCACTATTCTTGTTTAGTTACGTTGGACATCCAGTCAAAACCGAATCTCTCGGGCCTTCCTCAATGCAAATTCAAGCCCACTATACATACAAGGAGAAGGGAGTGCTGGCAAAGTACTGCTAAGCATCAGCGAATCCAGCCACCCCACATTTTTCTTACCTGCACATTCCAATATGAAAACTTAATCTAATCCCCACATAAGTTGGCATCAGAGCTTTAAAGGAACTGGGTGCTCTGGTTACTGCCCTGAGGTATCATTGTCCATGCAGCTGCTTCTAACTTTAGTGAGCTTGTCAACAATAGGGCATGGTGGAGACGGGCCAGACAACTGCCCCGCTTGTGTATATAAGCAGCCACATGCATCAACAGCAGGGGAAGAAGAATGGTTTATTCATTAGCAATCTATAAATGCTATAATACGCATTAGCAAAATGTATGTATTATGGATGTTAGGATTTTTTTTCTTAGTGAGTAATTTGATTCTTCCCCCTTTGTACAAGCTCAGGTCTTCCATGTTTGTACAGAGTAAAGTAGCCCAAACTTAGATGACCATAATTAGAAAAACTTCTAAAATCTTAAAACTGCTCTCTCTTGTTTTGAAACTACAAAACTTATCCTCTCACAATTTTCCCAGTGAGCGGTAAGTCTCTTTTCAGGACTAGAAATGAGGAAACTTCTATGGAAACAGAAGGGTAAGAGGCTCCCGACAGGCTAGCCTGGCTTGCTATTCTTAGTCTTGACTAAGCTGGTTGAGGCAGCTTTCACAAGAATGTCTTACGTGTAAGCCTGGTGCTGGCAAGGCCAACTGGTGTGAGGGACAAGGGCTATTTAAAGCCAAGGCAATGGGTTTGCAAAGAAAAGCTTGCATTAGAACTATGGTGTACTTCTTGCTAAACCCCCAAATTCAAAATGAGCAGTCGGTTTTTATTTCTCTACCATCCCCTTCAAAAGCTCTACTCCTTAGCCTCTGTTTGCCCCCTCCTGATGACAACGCTTTCGGAGGCTCCTTCTCCGTAACGAAATGATGTAATGTACCACCACCCAGAGATGCTTGAATTCCAAACGAAGACATCCAAAGACTCAAAATCTAATCTGGACGAAACACTGCAAATATTAGTGGAGGGCACTGGGTCTCAATGTTGGACGGATTTCTGGAGAAGTCTCTTAGGCCTTCTTCTCCCACTCAGTAACCACAGCACATCCTCCAGCTCCAAGACGCATAGCAACAGGAAGTGAGACAACTCGTAAAGCAAAGACCTGTTCCAAATTCCAGGCAGCATCCAGTCCCAGCAGTCTAATCTGGACCTAATGAAACACTGCAAATATTTATATGTGGAACCAAGATCTTCATAATGCCACAGCTCTTCAGGGTCCACATCCATGCCACCCAAACCAGTTGGGTCGGGCTGCTGAGCAAACGATTGTGACCTATGTGGGTTTTCAATTTTCTCAAGACTCTTTGCCTGTTTCACTGGGGCTGGAAATGCACAATTGCACTATTTTTTTTTCAAAAGCATTTCACAACGCAATAATTTTCCCAGTTGATCCAGTGGTTTGTCCACTTTTTTCTCTCTTGCCAGGATGGCTATCCATGTTCATTTTGTCTCAAAGTGCCAAACAGTGAACTGGTTTTCATTCTCTCTCTCTCTCTTCTCCAGTTTATGTCTCTCTCAATCCGTTCAAATTTACAACAGGATTTGAAGAATTCATGCCTGGCATATGGAATATATATGCTAAATCCTTTCCTTCTTACTCTCTGATAGGAAAGATGTTGCTATCCTAGAGGAGATTTTCCAGGGTAAGGTAATATAATAGTCTGGAAGCTTTTGTGTGGAAAACTTATTTTGAGAAAATGGATACCGGCCTGATTCTGTCAACCTATTCTTCCCAGCAAAGTAATTGTTTGTGACACAATACGGGAGCCTTTAAGTCATAAATCCCCATTAGCATCATGTAAATATAAGGGTACATTTTGTTTAAGGGTCAGCTTGTAAGAAGGAAACACCTATCAGCAACTAAGTAGATTATAAAAAAATTTTCCTTTGTAATGTAATATGGTTATGAAATTTCATTTTTGTGTGTTAATGAAAATGGCCAAGAAAAAATGCAAAGTGCTTTGAGCCGTTATGCCAAATGTATCTTGCATGAAATGGGTAGGGGGAAAATGCCATAAAACTTGGCAGCTTGACAGTTGTGCTTCTCATGGGTAAACATGAAGAAAACGAGTTTTTCAGAAACTTCCTGTGCATAAAAATATGCAAAGATAATGGAACACAAAAGGCATTGTTACACGCCTTTAAAGGAAATCACATGTTATTTTTAAAATGGCATTTAGAGTGGCTTCCATTCTCTCACCTTGAGGTACAAAGTCCTTCTGTAAGGGCCCGAGTGAAGAGCACTAAGTTAGTTCCAGCAAAGTCAAAAGAAAACGTTTTCTGGGAACAATCAAATCAATTGTGACAGATCATTCTTACATATTATAATAGACGTATTGGGAAGCAGGAATAGATGTGGTCGGATGTGACTATACTGAGAATAATTCATCCCAATAGTTCATGTCTGGCAGGTGAATCTTGGCTCAAAGTTTACCGTCCCCCCAGAAAACCCCAAAACTACAGACAGAAGCGCTGCAATCTTCTAATGCATTATTAAGATGAATCCCACACACATATATCTTCATGTTCTCATATGAAAATGAAGACACAAAGCCAGACATTCTCCAAAGTCTACTGCAACTCAGTGTCTGGGAACTTTTGGGAACGATTTTGGTCACATTGAGAGTAGAAGTGTGTCTTATGATCAACTTTAAAAATTAAATGTTAAGTATGGTCTTGTTCCTTGGCAGAATATTATTCGTTTGTATCAGAAAAATCACTTCACACACTACATTTCAATTTTTTGTTGTTTGTTTTGGGATGGGGTCTTATGTAGCCCATACTGACCTCGAACTTGTTCTGCAACCAAGACTGGCCTTGAACTCCTGCTCTCTCTGCCGAAAAGCAGGCATGCACTATCTTACTTGGCTTCATTACATTTTATGTAATACTCTAGATACCGATGTCTAAACAAATGACACACATAGATGCCAAATATTGTCACCATGGAAATATCAACCGAGTCCCCTCTCGCAGTCATGGTCCAAAGTAGAATAAGACATAACTTCATTTTATTTTGCTAAAGGTCATCAAAAAGTATTCTTCCTGATTATTTTGCCACTGTTTTGGTGTTTGTAAAATTCAGCATATGGATGTCCCACTTCAACATGCCTGCTGTATCTCCACAAAGACAGAAACAAACAAAAGTCAAAATTACCCAAGGTTTTCAAAGGTCTTTCAACTGGGAAAGGATAGCCTGAAGATTAATTGGACTAGAAGCAGAAGCGATGGAGAATGATACTTCTCTCAGTAATTATGAGTGTGTTAAAGTGATACCTGATTCCTAAACCCACATGTCTCTGCTTGCTCATTCCTGAAGTGGTACAGACAATCCTGGGGCGTCCCTACTATGACTGGAAGGGTCATCTGTCCTCTGGGCTGGCTCCGAATGCTAGTTCATCATGAGGCTGTCCCTGTAAATAGAAGTTCTGGGAGGCTTTAGGCCCAAGCTTCATAAATGCCACAGCTCTTCAGGGACATGGAAACCCAGAGAGGCGGGGCTGGGAACCTATGTAGCCTGCTTCACTGGGGCTGGAAATGCACATAGCATTTCACCAACCAGTTCTCTCTCTCTCTCTCTCTCTCTCTCTCTCTCCTCTCTCTCTCTCTCTCTCTCTCTCTCTCTCTCTCTGTAGTTGCAGAGTTGTGCCATCTCTGCAGGGAGAGAAGTTTGGGCAAAGCAAAGGAAAAGGAGAAAGAAGCAGATGAAAGGGAGGGGAAGAACTAAGGAAATTTAGAAAAAGATCATTTTTGAAAATGGCCATGAATCTTTCATAGCCCTGGGAGAACCAAGAAGCTCTGGATGAAACAGAGCTAACAGAAGTGTAAGCTGTGGCAGAGGGGAGCAGAAGAGGCTGCTCCCCTGTGTACAGGGCAGACTACACTGTGGGCTCACCAGAAAGTGAACCAGGCCAGGAATGGGAAGCAGGCAGTGTCGGAGCACACTGCTATGGTAAAAGCCAAGTCAGCGCCTTCTCCCTCGCCCCTCCTTTTGAACCGGATCCTAGCAGCTTCTCCCCATCTCTCACTTTCCTTCCAGCATGCACCCTCTTGCACCCGCCTGTGATCTGCCAGAGGGGCAGGAGGTCCAGAGCAGACCATCATTAAAGCTCCATTACCCACTCTTTAACCCGTGACTTAATGGTTATCGGTACCCGGTGGACCTAAATTATGCCGATGGGGCATAAACTAAGAATTCAAGAAAGTTAGCTGCCTTTCCCCTCAGCCCCCTTTTCAGTGGACTCAGAAAGACAGGCAAACGTGGCGTCGTCATCTTCCTTGTGTCTTCCCCAGAGCAAGTGCATGATGGACGGAAAACCACTATGCTCAGCACTAGTCAGGCAACACACAACCCATGAATGCAAATCTCAACTGTGGGGCTGGAAGTGAATATGTGTCCTGGCTGAGAACTGTTGATGGAGTCAAGGGGAAGTTGTATCTGTGTGGATGTAGGAGCATAGAGGACCTCTTACCCTTTCCTTTTCCCTGAAAATTCTTTAGTCAGAAAAGGCATCTGTTTACATCAACAGCAACTTGACTTTGGAAAATGTTCTGCGGTCTCCGGGAGAAGTGCCTTCTCTCTGCCCTCAGCACTGCCTACACCCTGAGTCAATGCAACGTAAATAGAATGTCAGCAGGCTAGAGCAAGCTACCACATTGGACAGTGCCACCCTTCCCTCTGTGTCCTGAAAAAGCTGTGTCCAATCGCACAGGCTAGAACACACACACACACACACACACACACACACACACACACACACACACACACACACACACACGAAAAGCAATAACTAAGGTCCTAGACCTTCAATCTTGTGTTTGAAATCTTTGTGTTTCTATGCACTGACACCATCCTAACCTTGACAGTTTTGGGAGCTTGATGTTTCCTCAAGCTTTGGGTACTCTGAGGCTACTGAGAATAAAAGGGCATGGGTAAGAAAACCGAGGTCTGATATTCTCCCCCACCCTGTGTGTGTGTGTGTGTGTGTGTGTGTGTGTGTGTGTGTGTTGTGTGTGTGTGTGTGTGTGTGTGTGTGTGTGTGTGTGTGTGTGTGTGTGTTATATATGCATATGCATGCACAGACACTGGGACACATGCTTTGGGCTCAAGGTGTCCTTTCAAAGCCCTACCTCATTGATCTCCTCTCGTGTGGTGCAGTACTCCAAGCTGCAGGCCAGGACCTGTTCATATTCCTTGGCTTTGGCACTCCAATCCCTGCTATCCAGTTCGAGGGCCTCCAGCTGCTGCTGCAGGCTCTTTGCAGAAATATTCGAGCAATTCTGGAAATGAAGGATGTGGAAATAACAAGAGGAACCCGTGAGATGGCCACATAATATACCATTTGCCTGCATTGTAATGCTCACAAATGGCTTCAAAGGAGATATAGGGTCCTAATTTATTTTACCCTAAACATATTTGAATCTAATGATTTGAGAAAGAAGCCAGACACTCAACATTATGGAATAGACCTTTCTATTCTTGACTCTCATCATCATGCCTAACTCCTGAGAGACGCCACTCATGATAAGGTCTAATTTTTACTTCAAAAAGCATAAAATATGCATTAGAAACATTCTGCCACGGCGCTGTAATTTTCCTGTCAACTTGAGTTTAACCTCAGGTTCATTATGCAAGTGCTCCAATCTCTATCTAGCGCAGGAGGGATGCTGGAACCGAGGCCAGGAGAGGGCTGGAGCACAGTTTGTATTATTCGTGCGAAGTGAGACATTCTACCTTCTTAGTTTTAAAACAATAACTTTACAAATATAATAAAACTCTTTAGAAAATGTTGACACTGGCAAAAGTCAATTCTTTTTAACAGTAACAAATTCGTATATTCTGCCTTTTCACTTAAAGAATAGATGCTGGGCTCTCTATATCACATAGAACCTGATGGGGATCTTAAGTGAGCTTTGAAGTAAAGTTGGACGTGTGGTTTTATTCGTAGGGAAGTAAACATAACCTTTCCCTCTCAAAGTATGAGTTTAGGGAATTCGTAAAGCATCAGAGTTGAGTGTATTAGTTATGAATTAGTTATGAATGTTTGACTAGAAAGTGCTTTCTGATCTCTTAGGCTCCTCTATTAACATCTGACCAGTGGAATAAAGCAAGAAAAAAGACTGGTGCCACAGCCCAGGCCAGAACAGAGGGTCTGGTGCATCCCCTCTGGGCTTTTATGGATGAGTGGCCAGTGTCTCTGACTTCAGCTCTTCCTCTATGAAATAGGGCTGCTCATCCGGTAAGACTCTAGGACCTAGTAGACTTCCAGACCTGCAATCCTGAAGCACCACTGCCTGGCAGAAATGTATTACAAGTCATGAAGTAATTGGACAACTTCCAATCGTCTCATTGAAAGTCAAAGAAGAGGGGTTGGGGATTTAGCTCAGTGGTAGAGCGTTTGCCTAGCAACTGCAAGGCCCTGGGTTCAGTCCCCAGCTCCAAAAAAAAAAAAAAAAAAAAAAAAGAAAAAAAGTCAAAGAAGAAATAAACAAAACCAACCTTTATAGTATAATTTAGTTTATCATGTGTGCCCAAATATCATCATTTTATATCACATATCCAATATAGAAGTATTAGCTTTTTTTTTAACCTCACATCTTTGAAGTCTAATAGGTGTATTGTTTGAATTTTTCTCAGTTGTGCTTAAATTTCTATCAGAAATACTTGATGTAGATTTAAATTTCTCAAAACATACAGTTTCTTACATGGAGTCACATGCTCAAGTAGTTTCTGAATGGATTAAGAGGTTTCCAACAATGATATTTACAGTTAACTTAGTTCGAATTAAATAAAAGTTTAGGTTCTTAGTTGCTTTAGACACATTTCAAATGCAGAAACCTAATGCCCACCTGAGATCATGGCTCTATATAAATTAACATGAGAAAAATATGCATTAAAATAGGGTTTATATGCTCAGATTGTTCTCCTTAGGCTTGTTTGTTTGTTAATGGTGGTGGAAATTAGAACTAATATTCACCCCAATGATTAATGATTTTCCGCCTTTTACAATTTAACGTACTGGGGCTATGGGATGGCTTAATGATGATTCGCTTGGTATGAGGTTCTTTGTTCAATCCCCAGCACCGCACACAAAAGCAACCATTCATATTAACATATACTCAGCAATCTGCCTGTTTCTTTCATAGTACCAGCGAGAGAGAGGTAGCAATGGCGATACTCCAAGACACTTACAGGTCGTTGCACGGATGAAATGATGTCCACTCCTAAGGATAGGGCCAACCGATGGAGATGGTCTACGTGTGCCCGCCTTCCTTGAGAACGGCCCAGTTGCACCAGGACCTCCTTAGAACCTCCCAGTTCCGTGGGCTGTGCTAGGAGCTCCAGTTCTCTTGGTTTGATGAGATGGGTCAGCTGGAATTCAGAACATTAGCCCTTAACTGGATTTTCCCAAAGCCCGCTTTCTGTAATGCTAGCTTGGTGAGACACTCGCTAGCCCATCCAGAATCATCCGTCCTATGGATGACAATAGAGGTGCAGTAGAGTGACCCCAGCAGGAATACATGGATCAGGTTACATTTTTCAATTCTATGAAAGAAGAAAATGCATTCTGGGCCCACGACCCTGAACTTTAGCAAGCTCTTGGTCTGTGATTTATGTAAACTCAAAAAATATTTTCCTTTTAGATGTGTACGAGTGTTTCTGCCTGCATACCTGTCAGCGTACCAAGTGTATAGAGAGTGTTGGAGACCTGAGCTGGCGATATAGATGGTTGTGAACTGCCGTGAAATAACCAATGAATTTTTTTTTTTTTACTGAGCACGTCACGCTGAAAGCTTCTTGGGATGACAAAATAAAAAAGAAAGAACTTGGGTTTTGACCACCCCTCCTCCCCAAAACTAAGACTTGAGTGGGGATAGTAAAATCAAGTTGAGGCGCCAGACACGGCTAGTGAGTGCCACGGCAGAAGAGAGGGTCGCTGCTTGGGAGAGGGCGGCTGGAAGGAGGCAACTGAGAGCAGAGATCCGCCCGCAAGGGCCAAGTTAGGAGTCAGGCTTGGCTGTAGGAATGCGTGTGCCATATTCAAAGGGCAGGGAAGGCAGCAGCCTGGCTAGAGTATGAGGCAGGATAGAGGAACAGTGAGATAAATTAGCCGTCAGGGTGAATGAACCTCTTAGGCTTAGACGAGTGATTTGGTTTTCATTTATTGCACAGTCAAAACCTTTATTAAACAACCCCAGCAAGAATTACCTCTTCCTTGACCTGGTGGAACTGGACTGTCTTGTACAGGATTTCCTCGTATTCCTGGATTCGCTCTCTCTGCCTCTGGTGGAGATGGATAAGGTCCTTCAGTTGTTCAGCCTTCTCCTTCAAAGGAACTCCCTGCCCACTTAGCACTTCCCACTCTTTCATAATTTGCTGCACGTCCTCATGCAGTTGCTGGAAAGAATGAAAGTCGTGCAGGAAGTGAGTTTTTATTTTGCAGTGAGTGTTCTGATTGTCTAAGTAACGCATCATTTTCTCACTTGCTAACTAACAGATCCCTATGAGCCTTCTCAAGGCCCAGATACTGTGCTTAATGAAGAAGACATAGAGGCACGCAGTTCAGTCCCTGTCTTCTCAGGACTTTGTAAGCAACATGGGAGATAAAGGCAGGGGTTTCAGAGATAGAGGTAAGAATGGAAGGCCACATGCGTCTACAATATATCAACTGCACTGGACTTCTGTTAAGTCAATATACTTCTTCGGACATTTAATATAGAGTAGAATCGTATGGTATGATAAGGACACGTAGAGAAGTATAAAAATACATCAGGGGAATCACTTGTGCTCCACAAGGAAAGAATGATCAGTATGAGCCACCAGCTGAACAGCACACAAGATTTGCTGCCTCAAGGCTGTCATGCCATCGTCCACAAATAGCTACCACATGGAGAAGGGATCAACTGCCTTCCCTCTCAGTCAGCACTGCTCAGGCATCCCATGTAGGAATCCAGACCCTAGAGGAGAGCTTCCAAATGCCACGCTGCTTCAAGAGAATTCTACTCTTATCCCAGGAGTGGATCTTGTATCAAAGGAAACAGTAAAAGAAATGCTGTAGGCTAGGGACATAATTTTCAGAAGACTGGCTTGCCTAGGATTACCAAGTTCAAATTAAGTATTTGAACCTCAAATAGATGGAAGATATCATAGCAACAAAACTAAATACTTATAGCAATGGCTCTTAAACTTGTGTACCACACAGGATCTAGCAAGTTGGGCTAGGCCCACTTAATGTGAGTTTGGATAGGAGAGTTTGCTGTGGATTGAGATGCCATGTATGTGTATGTGTGTACGGAGTACAGTGGTTACGCTTCACATGTGTTTTATCTTAACAGAACCTGCAATTAGATATCCCCCAAAGGAATCTCCAAACAGCTAACTCAGGAGTTCCTCAGAGCCAATACGTATTAAGTAGTAACAGATAGATGCGTCTTAAGTTTTTCAACAAAACCCAGAATCCAAGAGCATGTGAACTGGGAGAATAGAGGCAAGAAGATCAAGGGTTCAAGGCTACCGTTGGCTATATTGCAAGCCTGGGGTTGAGACTCTGTCTCATAAATAAATGCATAATAAATAAATAACTCTGAGTAGGAATTGCTGACAGTCAACCTGTCTTAAAAGTTGTGTCATGGAACGGCAGGGGTATGGGTGGAGGTTGGGGTTAATCAGTTAAGGGCCTACGACCTGACTTATGACTTTATATCTTGTCTTCAGAGAGCTTCCTTGAAAGGTGACTGAAGCCCACAGAAAAAATGATCCGGAAGGGGGTGTGGTCAGAGCCGGAATGCTTGTGAGTCACTGGAATAGTGACATTCCAGTGATTTGTGGACCAGTGACAATAAAGGTCCAAGGTTGTTCTGAGGTGGCCTTAATTCTCCCTCCCTAAGGGAATAGTGACTACATGATAAATATATCAATAAATTAATTAGAAATATAAAGTAAATTAATGATGAAATATATTCAGGATACACCACTACGGCTTACATGTTTGGGTATCATCAAATACAAAAGTATGTCTGGGAACAGTAAGAAAACCTGTCGTTATAGGGTTTAAGAGAAAGGGAGTACTTTTGTTAAAGAGAAGGGATGCTTATAAGGCAAACTATAACTGGGGACTCTGGAGAGATTTTTCACCCAAATCCATTCATTGACATCTCCACCTGGAGCTGAGGCTGCATTGCGATCCACCTTCTTCGCAGGTCTGACATGGTCTGCAGGCTCCCTCCAAGGTCCAGCACAGAGACAGGCATCAGAACTTCATGGAGAAGTTTTACATTGTGAGTAGTCTGGAACAGACATTGACAATTAAGAACGTGTTTCTCGCAACTCAGCACATGTGGTCGCCTCAGTGGTGATGCGGTGTGCAGAGCTTTTCAAGCCCTGTAAACACTGACCCTTGCCAGAGAGGTCACACACATCCCTTGATCTCCTGTGGTTTTTATGTTTGTTTTGTTTTGTTTTTAAGATTTACTTATTTTATGTATATGAGTACACTGTTGCTATATTCAGACTCACCAGACGAGAGCATCTGATCCCATTACAGATGGTTTTGAGCCACTATATAGTTGCTGGGAATTGAACTCAGGACCTCTGGAAGAGCAGCCAGGGCTGCTCTCAACCTCTGAGCCATCTCTGCAGCCCTTATGCTATTTTTTTAAATCATGATAACATATAACAAAATGCACAATTTTACCCTTTCTTTGTGTACAATTAAGTCACCACCAACCACCTACAGGTGCTCTCATCAACCTGAACAGGACCTCCAAACTTGTCAAGCAGCACCCCCGTTCCCTCCTCCCTTCTTGCATCCTCTGGTAGCATCCGTTCTGGTCTTCGTTTCTGAATTTGGCTACAGGGCTGCAAATAAGCAGAGCCACGTGATTTCTCTGCTTCTGTGCTGGGCTGATTTCTCTTGCCTCATGGTTTTAAGGCTCTATCACGTTGCACAGATGAAAATTTATTCTTTGAGAGGTAACATTCGACATTCCTTTTCGTTTGTTTCCATGCTAGGGTCCAAACCCAGAGCTTTACGTAAGCTTGGCCTTGCGAGCCGTTGCCCGCCCGAAGCCTTACCTTTTTAAGTTTCTCTTTGAACGTCTCCCACCGTTCTTTCACAGGCTTGCCTTCCATGGCTTTGAGGTGCCATGCCATTCGGAGACGGCTGAGCTCTTCCCTTCCGTTTGTTTGCTTTTCCATCATGTTCTCCACAACGTGCATTTCCTTTTTAACATTTAATATCTCATTCTCTTTTGCCTGTTGAATTAATAATCCGTGTAATAGCTTTCTTTCCTAAGAGATATATTTTTCTTTTGCATTCGGCTATTTTAGGCGGCAAGTACTTCATCACACCCAAGCAGGACACAGACAAGCCTGGTTTGTGTACAGAGGCACAACTAAACGCTTAGACCTACAGTCTCTGTGTAGACATCAGGTGCAGAGTCTTTAAAGTCCTCAGCAGTGTTTCAGTGATTTTAAGTGGGGGGGAATTGAATAATAAAATTCTATATTCTGTAATTGTGATTATTAAATTTCATAAATTATTAGAGACATTAGACCACAGTGGGAGTAACTACAGTATATTTTTTATATATGTTATGAAGTCGTGGTATCTTTTATGTATTATTAAGAAGCTATTAAAATATAAAATATCCTTTAATATAATATAAGCTGGGAATTGTATTTTTATTGATGACAACTTTTATCGATATGTAATTCATCGATAGTCTTAAGGGTACAGTGGTCTCAGTAAAGCCTAGAAAAGGCAAGCTATCATATGACATGTTGATGGTTAGCAAGCAGGGTGTAAGTGATTTTGAATTTGGCAGAGTTAGTATCAATAATTTGCTTTCTGTTTTAGTCATGACCCTCATTTTACTTCAGTGTAGTGCCTGGAAATTCTTGCTGTAATGTAGTCTAAATAAGGTGTTAAATTATCCACTCATTTTACGTTTTTATCCAGGTACCATGGACTGCTCTCTGACCTTTCTTTTCAGATGCCTTGGTAGCGAGGAAGCTAATGCTTGACAGAATTCTCAGTATTCACCACTGTGGATTAATACGTTGGCACATTTATCTGCCAGAACTCTGGCCAAAGTCAATTAATCTCATTCAGACAAACTTTAGATGGAAAAAATCAATTTCAACCTTGAAAATACTAGTCTCAGAAACATACCCAACTCGGAACAAAGAGCCTGCTCCCATCTCCCTACCCCTGGCTAAACCATCACCACACTTCAGCAGTGTGCTCTTACGAGACCAGTGCTCTGTGTGTAGGAAGAGAAACATCTTTATCAGCAATGTCACCTATCAGTAGGTCAGCCAACCAGTAAACTTAATTATTATGTAGACTTTATTTTTTATCAATAAGGAACCTATCGCTAGAATATGGAAAAGAACTTAAAGTAACAATGATGACGTCAAGATATCAGACTCTGTGGAAGTTAGTGGGAAGATATGATCTATTTCCAGGAACTCTATGATGTGGGATTTCCTAATAACTTGCTAATTTAGGCATAGATACAAGATTCGAGTTTGGATCCATTTCCTTCTGCAAACCATTCCACATGAAGATAATGTCATCTGATTATTTATATGTGATTCCTGACACTTAGTAAGGACTCACCAACCTGGATAAAAGACAGGCCTGCAGATCAAAAGGCAAGAGAAAACCCATACAGCAGAAGTGTCCCTAGATTCAGCTACCGGAGGTGACTGGGACACACTCTACACAGCCTGGATGAAGATGGTCCAAGGAAGTGTGGGAAAGATGAAGAATGAATGTGAAAGAAAACCTCAACAATTATATTTACCTTTAAAACCACCTGGCATTTCCACAATTGAAAAAAAATTCTAAAACTCAGCAATAAATGACCAAACAAAAAAAGACAAATCGCAAATAATTTAATTTTCTTGTAATATAAAGTATAAATGCTTAAACTAGAGATGGTAGGAGATACACCAAGTCAAGCAAGTGTGTAAAAAGTATAGAGTGAGCCAATGTTTCAAATGAAAAATAACTTGGTTTCCGAATATGAATAAACCACTTAAGATTTTTTTCTGCTGCCTAACGAGGGTGTGGACTAATTTATAACTATTCAGTGCTGTGCTTCTACCCGGGCTCATCACTCATGTTCTTCAAACAACACAAGCCAAAGCAAAGGAAAAAATTGGTGATTGAAGGCCAAGGAGATGACTGCTACACCCCGATTCTGCCAAGTGACTCCTGCCTCCAAATTCCCTCCCCAGCTCTCCAGAAAATGGCAAATGTCAGCCATCTTTAAACCTCTATCGAAAGAAGGTCTAGACTCTTAGAGAAAGGAAGATGGCCTAGTTCTCAGAGGGGTGCCATTCAGTGTATGGATAAGTTTCACACTGACCGCGTGTTCAGATCTGCACTTACAGATCGCTTGGGTATCCAGGAAGAATGGCTTGAAAACGGAGTCAGAAGGAGTTGTGGCTCACACACTCCAAGGCGCGGTGGTGATTAGATTAAAGCAGGGGGAAAGCATTAATTGTTCCCTTTTTTTAATAAAACCTGCTAATCAATGTATTACTTCAGGAACTAGGATGTCAATCTTCCTTTCAGACATTTTTGCTAAAGAAGTAATTACAGTTATAGAAGGCTGGCTTGACAAATCTACAGAATGAAACCCGAGAGAAGTAGTGAAGAGAGTAGATAGATCTAAATTAGTTTAACAAGATGAATCGTCGGCTAAGGCCAAATGAAGTAAGGCAAGAACCATCCGGGCCCACATCATATGGAAAAGTTAAACGGCGGATGCAGAAAGCCCTGACTAAACTGAATCTAGGATTTCAAAGGTCACACGAGTGGTACTGGATCGACACGTAATAAGAGAACAATTAAGAGAGATTACTGCTTAAAGTGTTAGCACCCTCGTGTCTCAGCTACAAGGAAAATGTCTGGTTGATTGCCATTCGGCCTCTGAATGGGTTTAGCAAGTAGAAATTTTGGCAAAGCAGATCAGCCTGAAGGAAGAAATTAAACTACATCATAAATGATAAATTTGCAAATGTGTAGCTGTAGGAAAGACTCACATTAAACGTGGCAACTGCTTTCAATGTCGGAAAGGATTTCATATGTAAGAGAAATTACCTACGGATCGTTTTATGCCTGCCTCGCTACAGAGGTGCAGTACGAGATACGAAGACGGACTTATTTAACATTTTAAAAACATTCCTTTTTTTTAAACAGCTAGCATTTTTCCAACAATAAAACGAGCTGTTTCATTGGGGGAAATTCATGAGGTTTCTGAGGGAGAAGTGAATTAACCACATTTTAAGAATTCTCTAGGCAGCTTCAGATACATGAATGGCTGACATAAAGGGCCCTGTGGGGTTTGCTCATTGAACTCAGGGAAACCAAGGCTTAGGATGTAGCTCTAAATGCAGTGGAGCTCTACAAGGACTGGGCGGAGAGGAGGTGCCAAGGGAGAGATAACAGAGCATATGCCACGTGAACACCAAGGGAGGGAATACTGGGAGTGAGAGGCTGAAGCAGGGGTGGGTATGAGGGAGTGAGGAAGGAGAGCACAGGGTTGGAGGTAGCGTTAAAGCAACGTCAAAAATGGATAAAATCAATCGTTGAAATCCCACTACTTTGCAAGCTAATTAAAAGTTGTAATTAAAAATATGGATCTGTTAAGCCAGGAAGAAATTCTTCAGAACAAAGATTTATCCTAATCACTGTCTCTGGGTCCCTGTAAATTTTGTAAGGACCTTGCTGTCAACATAACTCAAAACCTGCGCACAGACTTCTGGGAGTTCTATGCTAATAATCACATAGCACTTGACTCAGGGTGGCTAAAGCAGCTTTCTTGTGACACATGCGCTCTGCCACAGTAAAGCTTCTGAATGCTGGGCTTCAGAACAAGTCTAGCTTGACAGAAGATGAGGAGGCCTTCCTCGGGCAGCATGGCTGACTAACGGACAAGCTGAATGTGATTCTGACTTTGAGGAATCATATCTACAAAAAGACACTGGCTTCTTAATGTTATTCTCACCATGTTTGTTAAGTTCAGGAACTCGAGGCTCAAGTCCTGGGTCAAAAAACTCCTCTTTAGACATAGCTGCCATTTTCTTTCGGCAGAGTTAGACTGGCACGTGACCACAGCATCGTCTTCGTCTTCCCAAGGGCTTTCGGTCAGATAAAATTCCTTTAGGCTCTGAAGCTGCTCCTCTACCTAAAACAGGAGAAGGCAGATGAGAGTTTAGAAATACTTTAAATAAAAAGGATACAGAGTCCGTTTGGAGCCAGTATAAAATTAAACCGAAACTCCAGTTTTCGGCATTCTTTAAATAATTATTGACTATTTCCAGGGTTCTGAAAACCAAGAGAAGCTGCTCAGATTGCTGACAGACTGGAGTCCCGCTGCATAACAAAAGGAGTTGGTAAGGTTGTTGTTGCCAATCAGAAATATTTATTGTACTCTAGATTATTTTTTATGTATATTCTACAATGAGAATAATTTATTTCAGAGATCAGGTGGCTGCTCCGTTTAAAACTGAGTTTTATAATAAATAAAGGAACAAATAAAAATCAGGAAAATACAAATCAGGAAAAAAGCAATTCAACAAAAGACAATTAGTACTTTGTATATTAGAGTATTGTGATTTATTTGTTATTTTAATGTAATATTTTATAAATTCTTTGAAAATGTAATACGATGTGTTTTGATCACACTCACCACCTATTTCTACAGTTTTCCCAGATCCACCCCCACCTCCCGATTCCCTCTCAAGTTCTTTTTCTCTTCTTTGTTTTGTAGCTATAACCTACAGAGTCTGATGGGTGCTGCCCATCTTTACCCACAGGGTGGGACCATCCACTGGAGCACAATCAACCTACCAGAGGTTACTCCCTTAAAGAAAACTATCTCAGGGCTGTAGATATGGCTCAGTGGTTAAGAACAATGGCTGCTCTTCCAGGGGACTCAAGTTCAATTCTCAGTACTCATGTGATGGCTCACAACCATCTGTAACTCCAGTTCTAGGGGAACTGATACCCTCTTCTGACTTCCACCAACACTAGGCATATATGAGGCACTCAGACACACATGCCAGTAAAACACCCATACACATTTATGATACGGTATGATTTGATGCAATAATAAATAAAAAGAAAACTGACTCTCCCCGACCCCAGTAGCCATCAACTATCAATAGCTCTTCAGTTAGAGCCCTCCCCTCCCCTCCATGCTAGAACATTGGCTTGATTTTATGCACATAACTCCAATTCCTATGAATTCACAAGTAGAGTGCTCCTGTCATGTCTAGAGGACACTGCTCTCCTGCACTTCTCCATGACCTCTGGCTCTTATAGTCTCTGCTCACCCTCTGGGCCTTGGAGAGGGGTTGGGTGAAGTATATACCCATTTGTGGCTGAGCATTCTACTATACAATTTATTTTTAATCATGGTGAACCATACTAAAAGGGTACCAACAATGACAAATTTTCCGGGTAAGCATTAATATTAAGAACCTTTGCAAGCTAATCGTATTAAGACATACTACTTTGGCTCCCTGGAACTACATTTAAGCATTTGTTAACCAATTATTAGCAGTACTCAATTATTTTAAATTACTCTCCTGAGCAGAGTTAATATACAATCAAATGTGTAACTATAGATTAACAAGTAATGGGCTGATATAGAATTGGTAGAAAGCATTTGGAACTAATTTGTATGCATTTTGAACAATATTTAATGACTACTAAGACAAAAGTCATGGAACTCCTAAGTTACAAAAGCCAGGGAAACACAGTATGAGATTTCAAGCAAGAGTTGTCATACTTTGAAGGTTTCAAGATCATTCATTCATTCCATGGAGGATTCTAAGATTCCCTACTAAGAATTCTTTACTTCCTTAGAGACCAAAGTTAGTTCTGTGAGAAAAAGGCCAATAAGTCATGTCCATTTACACACAAACAACATCATATGGAAGAAATAACAACAGCTCTACATAGAGTAAGTACAGAAAAACTTCCCAGCAGGTGACATTTGGTCTGTCCCTTTCTAGGGTACGAATGAACGGAGGTCTTGGATGGAAGGAACTGTGGCAAAAGCAAAGTGTGGAGTCACTGGCATGCTGTCAGCATGAAGGAAATTCAGATTCTTCAGCTGAATGACAAGGAGGAGTCCAGGAGGATCAAAGATAAGGCTGGGTAGGATGCTTCACTTTGCGCTCTATTGTAGCCAGCAGAGTCATGACACAGACTCATTAGTTGGATGTAGCCAATAGTGTGCAAGTGATGAGGACTTGGATTGGTAAAACCCTTGAGAAAATTGGGAGAAAGGTATGCAGAAATCTCTGTGGTTGTCTCAGTAGATACGAGGATGTGTGGCCTTTGAAACAGGAAAGGCAAGGGGGACAGAAGCTGATGATACTTCATGCCAAACTTTTCCAAGCCTCAGTTTCCCTCATCTGTGAACAGATAATGCTAAGTAACTAAGACACAGAATCATAGGAACACAGTGAGTCAGGAATTAAGGGCCTGGGGCACAAAGTAAGTGCTCATTGAGAGACAGACTAGAGAAGATACTGAACTCAGGGAATAACTAAAATGTCAAATAAGGCTCTTAGTAGAAAGCTGGGCGACCAGAGAGATGTCTCTGCTTAAGACTACTAGGTACTCTTCCAGAGGACCCAAGCTCAATTCCCAGCACCAGGTAGCATAACTGTCTGTCATTCAGCTCCAAGTGTTTTGACATCCTCATACAAGCATACATGCAGGCAAAACACGAATGCACATAAAAATAAAAATTAATAAATCTTTTAAAAGTTGGGACAGTACTCAAACTGGCATGCTTTCAGGTTGTACTATTCAATAAATACAGTAAATATCACTGCACTGAAACACTTTATGCTACACTGTAAACTTTATGTTAATAAAGCATACCTTGATAATTTCCATAAACACTAAAGGAAAGGAGAGTAGGCAGCTGGGTTAACTCGAGCAGGAGGAGGAAGGTAAACGCCACGGTTGACTTTCTCATGATAGGTATCTCAAAAGAGATGCTAAATGCCAAGAAGAGATGACACATGGCAGACCATACAAGGGAGGGAACTGAATTGCAGTGGGAAGAAGTCTGTGGAGGATGAGCAGGTAGAAGAATGTCATCTTCCCATTCCAAGAGTTTATAACGAAGGGCAGAAAATGATAGACGGACAGAAAGCAAGATTTCAAAGGAAATAGACTACACAGGGCTCCCCCTTACTGATCAGGGCTCGCTCAGTAGGACTATGTCACTTTCCGAGAGTCATGGGAGAGATAAGGGAATATACCTCAGTAAATTGGGAAGTAGAAGGAAGTCCAGACAGTGAACCTCAATGGTCTCGCTGTCTCCTACAGTATCTGAAGTCCAAAGACATCAGCTGAGATTTGAGAATGGAAACCAGAATAAGGTCCTTGTGAACACTAAGCAATATAAGCCAATGGGAGCCCAGCAGAGACACAGACCCATAAATGAGTAACCACACCAATCATCCCAGTTGTCCGCTTTTGTGTCTGGAAGCTTTGACAAAGAAGCTGAGTAGACAGAGTGCTGGACTGACTGAGTGTTGGAAGTTGACAGGATTCACATGGGGTAGAAGGCAGGGAGTTGGTTCAGAGAGTATAATGGGAATGAGTGACCAAGAGTTGATGAGTTAGAAAAGGGAAGGCCAGGGGTACAGGGGGTGACAGATGGGGATGGAAAGTTCTATCAAGTAGGGACGGAGATGGAGTGGAAGTGGGAAAACTGAAGGACATGTGTTTCAGGGAGTGTTGTTTATAAAGCTCCATTTCTCCAGATGATCTTGGATCCAAATGCCAAGATGGGATGTGGAAGGAGGTGCCTAACATGGTAATAGGTGGGTACCATCTTGGGCATTGCTTTGTAGCTGCTCTAATGTCAAGGCCTCAAATTAGGTTAGAATGGTGCTCTGTTTAGATTGCTGGTGGGAAGAAAGGATAGGGGTATTAGGAAGGCAGAGGTGAGAAACCAGAAGCCAAGCTAAGACCCTCCTCCCATCCACATAGTGCCTGTAAACCTTCACAGAAGGGTTATCTGCAATCACACAGGGTTTTCTGGAGCCAGAATTAAGTGAGGAGCAACTCTAGACTTTCTCATGCCCGATACCACCCTTGAGAAGCTTTCCTCTGAGAAGTGCGATCTCCATGCACTTGAGGGACTAGCAGAGCTTACTCTAACCATGTCAAAAATGAAGCTTCAGAAGAAGCCCGGAGCAACACTCAAGGCATCTGGGCATCAAACAAGGTAGATCCAAGAATGAGTCGAACCACTGTGTCTTCCCATTCTGTTCATTTGAAATGGACCATACTTCGGTGCTAGAGCGCTGGCTCAGCAGTCAAGAGCACAGACTGCTCTTACAGAGGAGCTAGGCCTGGGATCCATTACCCACACCAGGCAGCTCATAATCTCCTGTAGCCCCAGATCCACACAGTACTGACAGCCTCCTCCTGCTTCTGTGGTTACCACACTCAAATCCACCCCATACTCCACACACATAGTTAATAATTAATAATAATAATAATTAATAATATAATTTAAACAAAAGAACCCCATTACTCTACTACTCTTAGTATTCAAAGTATCTATGGTCTAATGGTCTAAATGATGGATGTTTTCACAATTTTTCTTTAAGATAGGTATAAGGATGCATGTTATAATAAATTATTTATACATACCTATTTATATATTTCTAGGCAAAGTTACTTCGAGGTTTAAGATGGTACCATGAAGAGTAAAGGGTATATAAGTAAGTACAAGTACAAGCACTGGTAGGAACACAAACTCTCCACTTGGGTGGAATTTCTATACAGGAAACAGAAAGATGGACAGAGGCCATCTTGCTGAAGAAGGTCAACATTACGCCATACCTCCTCGGATGACTTTCGAAATGCTATGTAAGTTTGCAGGACTTGTGACCTGTAGCTGACGCTTCGACTAAGCGTGCTTAATTCTTCTTCTAGCCGTTTCACTTTAAAAGGAAGCAATGCCACTTCATTGAGTTCAAGTTCATTTTTCTCTGTCGTGATTTTTGCTGCTGCTTCTAATGCATGTGCTGTCTCCTATGAAAGCAAAGCACAGGGGGTCAGGAGCTGACAGGGGAATCGTGAACATTCACATTCCATTACCCTTCGGCTCATCCATCTATTACGGATATTAATTGAACTTGTACTGAGAATTTCCTCAATCAAAGAAAGGCATAACTTTCAGAATTCCAAAAAGGAAGGGGCAAAGGCATTTGAATCTGAAACCATCTCCAGTCCTTCCTTGGCTCCGTCCAAAGCTGAAGCCCTTCTGTTCTGGTGCTTAAGGTGGAGGCATAATACTCTAGCACACAGAGAATCAAGACCCAGTAAGCAGTTGACAGCTCCTGAGATGCATTGTGCTGGGACTCTGGGCTCCTTAGTCCATGGTAGGACTCTTAAACTTCTAGCAAGCCTCGCTTAGAACGCTCGAACCCTCCGGTCCAGCTTTTAGAACTTCCAGCCTCTCGGCTTCTCGGACTTTTCTTAGCTACCCTAGGGTTCTGCCATTGGTGTTGCTGTGCAGGCTTTAACTCCAAGCATCAGGCTCTCAGCTCCTGGGCACTCTCTGAAACTCTACAGTTCTGCTGCTTCTCTGCAGCTGCTGTTTCCTCTGCCACCCATGCCGGAAGCCCCAGGGGTCTTCTCCGCCCATTATACAATTCAGTTCAGCCTGCTCTGCCCAAGATACAGACCACAAGCAAACCGAGATATTCAGGAGAGGAATTTCTTGTGTCCTATTGTTGCAACACAGAGGGATATCACGAAGGAGAGGAACTCCTCAGACCCCCAATAGTGATGAACAACCTTGTACAGGCGGTAAAGAGACACACATGCTGGTGCTTAAGATTTTGATCCTATATCTCAGAGACAATCTGGATATGTGAGCTTTCCTGTTCTACCACTCACAAGTGTTATATATAAGCACCACTTCTAGGCGTGTTGAGGCCCAGTCCTACTCTTCCTCCCAGACCTGAGTGAGAACAGTTAATACTAGACTCAGAGCTGCTGGGAGGCGGGGTGGGTAAGGAGCCCTTTGGGCAAGCTCTGGACAGGGGCATTAGGAGGGCATGGCTCAAGGAAGGTTTGTTGGTGATGGTACAGGCTTAGAGTAGTAGTGTCTAGAGCAGTAGTTCAGGACCTTCCTAATGCTGCGACCCTTTAACACAGTTTCTAACGCTATGGTGACCCCCTCAACCATAAAAGTATTCTTGTTGCTACTTCATAACTGTAATGTGACTACTGTTACAAATGGTAATGCAATCTGATATGCAGGATGTCTGCTGAGCAACTCCCTAGTGGGGTTGCGACCCATAGGTTGGGACCCCTGGTCTAGAAGAGCAAGGCCTGCGGAGGCAGAAACCTGTGGTCTCAGCCACAGTCCTGATTGCTGTACTCCTTGTAGCCAAGTCTAGTTTCTTTAAGGCATCCATGAAGTGCCCAAGGCCAAGATTCCACTGACAGTTTAGCCAGCAGCCAGTAGGAGGGGTTATTAAGCTCTCAGCCCCGTTCATTCAAGGTAATAGGACGCAAAGAAGTGTCTGACAGCTATCAGTCAAAAGCTCAAACTGGCAGGGTCCCCAATAGCTTAGTTTATTTGTGGGGAAAGTAAACATTAAAAGATGCTTACAATAAAGACCTGTCATAGCATTAGCATTCTTAAAGAGTATTTAGCAGTGCTTAACTCCTAGTTAATTGCCCTTAGGGAGAGCTGGTCTTTCTGGTCCCTTTTAATAGATTACCTGCATGTCTATTCTGATGGTGTATAAACAAAATTATTATTGCCAGTCATATGAAAGTGGGCAACACATAATGCTTCCTAATTATGTTCCTGGTTCATATATTTTCTATGCACTATTTTTATTGTTGGAGCGTTCTTCTGCACATACGAAAAACGGACCGTAAGAGGGTAGACCTTCTTGTGCTGACAGCAGCCGCAGACATGGGGTTTACATGTCCCCATGGCATCAAGGAACGATGTCTAATGACTGCCTATGCACACTGTGATGTTCACACAACAGCCAAACCACGTCACAGCACTGCTTCTCAGAAGGTATCCTCCTCACTAAGTGATACTTGACTCAGAGAAAGAGACCCCTGTAAAACTTCCCGAGAACAAGGGAGGAATCAGCGGAATTAAAATGTTTGCACTCTCACTTGCGGCACAAGGGATCCCTTCTCCTCAGGTTGTGTTTAATTTGCTTTCCAGGAACCCCACTGGCTGCACTGAATCGCAATTTGCCTGGCCTGCTTTGTGACAACACACTGCAGAATAAAAGAGGAGCAAGGGATTTCTCCCCCTGAGTTCTCTCTCGTGCTTCTAAAATTTAAAGGGAGAATTCTCCCAGACATGGCTTAGGCACTTAAAAACGAAGATTTTTCTAAATCCCATCCTAATAAGAAGGAAAGGAAAACAAGTGAGGCCTTCTGCAGTAGGCGGCTGTTCCGAGCGAGAGTCTTCTGTGGAAACCAGGAGAAACAGGGCTTTTCGTGCGGATGCAGGTGAGTGAGTAGGGGAGGAACTCAATTTAAATTCTGTGGGGCAGGCAGACGTGTGGCTTTGGAACCTCCAGTGCAGAAGTTCTCAACCTGTGGGGCACAACCTTTTGGGGGTCACCTAACAGATACTCTGCCTATCAGACATTTACAGTATGATTCACAACAGCAAAATTGAAGGTTTATGATTGAGGGTCACCACACGAGGAACTGTGTTGAAGGGCCACAGTCTTAGGAAGGGTGAGAAGCGTCCCTCCGCCAGGAGTCACTGAATCCAAAGCAGATCCACAATAATTAGGGGCAGGCATTCAATGTCCGAATATGAAGGGTAAAGCAAGTTTCGATTTGCCTCCTTAGAGATTACAGTGACGTTTGTTGTTTCTGGAAATCCTGTGTGACTTTATTCTTGTAAACACAGTCTTAGAGGAGTGCTCTCCTGCCTAGTCTGGAGCCTCGAAAATGTTGCTAACGCCTGAGTCTGTTCTCAGGCAGAGAACCAATGCCAGCTGAATACCAAAACATCACAGATGCAACGAGTATAAGTAAATATGCTAATACATGGACACAAAAATACACATAACTTAGACGCATAGAACAGTGTGTGTGACTTCACGTCATTATCTGTATTAACTTAGAATTGCAGCTCTTAAGGGAGCTGGGATTAAGCTCCACCCATAACTTTGGAAAGTGTTTTTAGACAATTATTTACTACGTTATGGTTCTGGAAATAACTTTCATTTACCTTGGCTTGCACATCCAATTCCAGATATTTATTTAAAATCTTCTCCAATTCAGAAGGACTAGAACCGACATCCAATGTGGTAGCAAGAACCAACCTCATTTCTTGAACTGACATTTCCACCTTGGCGAATAGAGAATATATCGTAGTCTTAATAATGTATACTTATATAAAGGAGTGTACATATAAGGAGATACTGTTCCATACATCACCAGTGCATTTTAAATGTATATAATTTTTGGTATAAAATAGTTTTAAATTTTGAAGAATTTCATATTTTGATAATGCTGATCTTCCTGTGATATCATACTGGCAAATTATAGATCCATTCTTCCATTAACAGCAATGACTACAATCTATCATCCCCACATACCCACGAAGAGCTTTTCTTTATTACCGACAGAGGATGATAAGACACTTGCTAACACGTTGGCGGAGATGAATTCATCTGTATGGTGAATGAGACCAATTGGCTGGCACGCCTAAGCACGCATTCCAAATCGAGGTGTTAGACTACCCTACCGGCAGCTGTACTTAAGGCTGAGGAGCTCTGGGAAACACCCAGGCTGAGTGATAGTGAAAGCGGAAAATTATTTCGCTGATGAGGTGAGGGAACTGTGACTTGATCTTTGATTCACAGGAACCAGTGGCTAAGGTGACCCTGGAAGGGCTTCACTCCACTCGAGTTTATTCCTTCATCCCTTGCTTTCTGTAGAAAACACACTCTCCACAGCTAAGTCGGCAATAAGACAAGAAACGGTTGTTTAAATTCCTGCTGTGTTTTCTACAATCACCAAATTAGCTGGCCTCTCAAGTGGTAGGGAATACAACACCACAGCTGCTCCCGTGCTTAAACTCTCCTGGGACCCAGGCAATGAGGTACAGCTCACAGTCGCAAGCTACCAGGTCGATAACAGAGGGGAGGCAACCTAGCAGGGATGTTATTTAATGTCAGGTCCTATGAAGTCTGTTAACTCTGCTCCTAAATGTTCGAGTATATGAGTAGGTTGCATTGAATAAAAAGATGGCTGAACGTCTGAGACGCAGTGTCTACAGCACGGTTCACTACCACTGTGTCTTCAGTGGACAGGAAGGAAAATGTTTCCAAAGAAAGCTGCTGATCTCTCTGCAGAGAGGATTTTCCCGTAAGTGCTTTTATATGGATGACTGTGTCTCTTACATTGGTTTTGTTCAATCAATATGATGATGACAACAGATTTTTCTCCCAGAGAAACAACCCTCGAAATTGTTGATAACTATTTGTCTGTCTGAAGTCCTTCTGTCCAGTTGTGCCAGTATGATGACAGCTAGCATGTGACTTTGCTCAGAGTCATACAAACCAAGCCCCAGCCCTTTCAGTGCATGTCTGAAGTAGCTAACACAGAACTATGGGGAGTATATAACTCTGATATATATGCGTTCAGGACTGGAATGGCCAATGACATTAGTCATTTACTATTGGCAACCGGGGCAAAAGTGGTGAATTGCAACTACTGTTCACCCAATTATCAGACCCACTATCTAATACGCAGGAAGTCTAAGGAGACGTGCCCCACCCTCCCACAGTGCTCACAGTTGGCACACAATCCATGAACACCAAATAGAAGGTGTGTATATATTCTTTCATGCAAACTACCTTCCTTAGGTAGTCGTCCACTGACATTGCTAATTGCTGTTTCTTAAGGGCAAATTCCTGGTGCGCTGTACATTGCTGGCTGAGACGATCCACTCGCTTCTGAATGCGTCCCATCGTCTCGTGAATTCCCGTCACCTGAGCGCTGAAGGGAACAAGCCAGTGGTTAGTTCACTTGACCTTGACTCAGAAGCCCTGAGAGGAGGAAACATCTGGAGACAGGTCTCTCCCCTCATGGGCAGTACGAGTTGGTACAAGCTACAAGCTACTGCCTTTGGATAATGGAAGTTCTGCTACAGTGGGCAGCAAAGCCAGAGTACGCTCCTTTGTTCGTCCGTCAGTCCTGAGGGAAGGATGAATTATGGCTTCTGCAGCAGGTCTAATCCTTTCTAAAGGTTTACTTTTTAATATTTCTCTAAGATACTTCGAGGATCTTATGGTGAAAGGCACAGCATGCTTACCAAGTTTTCCTGGGGGTATCATTTAAAAGCTTCATTTATTTCAAGATGCTCTTTGAATAGGAATGCGAATCGGCCAATTAACAAAGCATTTGCTAACCCAATAGGGTAAAATATTTATATATTTTGTTCTCGGTGGTTATGAATGCCCAAGGCTATATTCACTAGATAAATACCTAGTTATCACTAGCAATTAGGTATCAAATATTCTTGTCCGTATTTCATCTTCACATTATCATTTTTATAACCTATGTTGATATGTTGACCTCATGAGATGAAGGTGACATGGGGGTTCATAAAAGGACTGCCTTTCAAACCAGCTTTGAGTTGAGTTCCAACTGCTCCCATCTGTAGAAACAGCCACAGGCTTCCCAAACATCTCCAAGATTCCACAATGCAAGAAGTGCAACAGCAGAAAGAGCACAGCACCTTGCCTACTCTGTTAGAAGTCTGTCTTTAATTTCCCACCATCCATTTTCCTTCAACTACTAGCAAAAGTTAGCATGACAGCTCTTTAATTCTCCTGAGAGAATTAGTATTTTAGTTTCTTTCTTTTTTTGCTTTTTTTTTTAAGATCTTGGAGCTAGGAACAGATTTCAGGAATTTGACCTCAAATGATTAATTTATGAGTCAATAAAAATAAATTAGTAATGAAATGAGGACAAGATCAAAAAAGACCTAGGGGTACAGTAACCTCACTAGAATGGTTGTAGAGATAGTTCCAAAGAGAGTCGTGCTTGGATGTGCCTGGGGTACATCAAGGGTCCCAGATAAGAATAATTATGAAATTGACATGAAGCTACTATGAGAAATATTATTCCTATATACAATGTTCCGGGCACATTTAGAACAATTAGTTTTATAACTCAGTACTTAAAATCAGTCAAGACAATAATAAAACACCAGGGGACTTTTAGAACCAATTCTTACTGACAGAAACCCACACATTCTGCAAAAGCTAGATCCTGGCAATAGGAGTTATTCTGACTAGGATTTAGATGTACTAAAAAGTTGTCCTATGAGCAGTATGTCCCACATTTTCTGTAGAATACTGAAATCTAGAATGAGAAAGATAACATGATGGTGTAGCAAGCACCATGGGAAAGGCGCAGAGGAAAGGGTAATGATGAAAGGGACTGGTAGACTGGGAAAAGGAAGGGACGGTGGGAAGTGGCAGGAAACACCGTGGCAATTTGCAAGTTATTACTAAATTCATAATATAGAACTCGTAAAAAGAGCTGTGTCAGCCCAGATGGATGCTCACTTCCACTTCCTAGTCACCGGCGGCTCCTCATCCCCAACCCCAGCACGCATCCTGCATCTGTCATAGTTGGACATTTGCTTACTGACCACACTTAGAATAGACACCTCCAAGAAGAAAACTGGAAGACAACTATAAATTTTGTCCTGGAGGACAGCAGCTGTCAGTCAATAAATCCAGCAAAGCAAAACACTATTCACACTACTCTTTGGTTCCCAGGTAGCTTTGTGTGTATGTATGTGTTCACATATGTGTATGTGCACATGTGTATGTAGGTGCATGTATGTGCATGTTTGTGTGCACGTGTGCATGTGTACATTGTAAGGTGTGTACAGGTGTGCATGCACGTGGAGGCAGGAGGTCAACGCTGAGTGTCTTCCTCAATTGCTCTTCACTTAATTTTAATTTTTTTCCCCCTTTCACTAACTTGCTCAGTCACGGAAAGGCAGAAGTAAGATTTGAACCTGGGAATCTGATCTTACAGTCGATTCTTTTCTCCCCAATCTTCTTGCCCTCTTTCTGAGCCTGGAACACATGGCATAAAACATAATGAAGTATTTTCCTCCTGGTGTTCTTTTACTGACTGCTGCTTACTTGCATTCAAATAGATTGACCTGGTTGGCGTGCTCTTTTGAAATTGCTTGTTTTCTCTAAGCTATGTCTGCATGTAGTCTGGAAAATGGCCACTAGAGGGACGTAATACCTTGTTCAAATTGCATATCTTAAAGGTCCTTCCAGCACAGAGGACACAAAATAAGAAAACAAAACCAAAAATCAAGCATTTCTTCAGTAAAAATATCACCTTTGCAAAACCATCATCTTAATTTTGACAAATCAAAACCAATAGAAGAAGGGTTGGGGATTTGGCTCAGTGGTAGAGCGCTTGCTAGCAAACCGCCAAGGCCCTGGGTTCGGTCCCCAGCTCAAAAAAAAAAAAAAAAAAAAAAACAATAGAAGAGAGTCTGTCTGTTTCTGATTTTGTTTTCCAATCACCTAGGAGGTTTATTTGTTCCTTATCAGGCACTGTATCTATTGTGCTGCAAATTCTTCCAGGGTAAGGGCTGGTGCCCTACTTACTCCTATAATCCTTGCAGCCTTGAGCACATGGTCGTATAATAACGGAAGGTTAATACATTTTTTAAAAAGGTTGAGACAGAGTCTCAGCTCTCCGAGCCTGGCCTCAATCTTTCCATGTAGCCTGGGGACCTTGAACTCTTAATCCTCCTCTGTCCATCTCCTGAGTACGGGGATCACAGGCACTGGTCTATGGGATGCTGGAGAGCATACATTCTAGGCAAGCACTCTACCAACTGAACTACATCTCTAGACTGATTAATGCCATTAAGTTCAATAAAATACTGTCCAATCAATGTTTAAGGGAAAAGAACACATACATTTAAGGAGTGAGAAAAGTATGTCTAGTAGCTGTATTAAAAATGTCAAGATGTGCCCCACTGGTACAGCAGCGACATACCTGTTATGTTAGCAACCAACCACTTTCTGATTGAGGAGGCTATAGACTCTAGAGGAAGAACCTAACTGTTGTCTTGTTAAAAGGACATGGTGTCAAACTACATTCTGAATACTTACACACTCACGTTTAAACTCATAGATTCACGCTTCTCGGAGACTCTTCCTTTTGCAGTAGTTCATGTAAATATTCTTAAGTTGTCAGGTAAGCAACAGTGGGGGGACACCAGCCTGTCCAAGGCTCAAAGAACATAGATGGAGTATAAGGAGGGTAAGAGATGGAGGGTGGAGAGGGGTACTGTAAAGCAGGTCGTTAGGGCCTGACATAGCTGTTGCACTCGTAAACTCTATGTAGCTATCTTTACCCGCATACAACCTACATAAGCATCCCTGGCACTATTAATGATACTCTCATGCTTGCAGACAGGAATCTAGCATGGCTGTCCTCTGAGAGGTTCAATCCAGCAGCTGACTCAGATACATGCAGACACTGCCAAACATTGGATGGAGCTTGGTGACTCTTATGGAAGAGTTGGGGAAAGGATTGTGGGCCCTGACGGGGATAGGAACTCCATAGGAAGACCAACAGAGTCAACTAACTTGGACCCTTGGGGGATCTCGAAGACTGAACCACAAACCAGAGAACTTACACAGGCAGGGCCTAGGCCTCCC